>NW_027223444.1:0-37510 GCF_030449975.1 Polyergus mexicanus
AAGCAGTGGTATCAACGCAGAGTACTAACAGGTTAGTATATTTATATACTATAATTCTAGAAGGAATTGTTTTAATGTATACTATATACTAATATGTCGCTAGATATAATTGAATTTTTTTCCCGTGCAGTTTACACAAAAATATAAATATGATAATATAATATTATATAAAAATGTAATATTTCAAATTTCTTTTTTTATTTTTTGATTATATCTTTAAAGCAATTCCTAAATAGAAAACAACATAAAGACATTTGTATATAGAAAAATTGTAACATAAAATTAATCTTTAAATAGAATTTAGAATTACTACAATACATGAACATACACATTATATGTATATGATGCACATAGTATTTAGTACTCATATAGTATTTTTGTTATAAAGAAATGGACAGACATGGGCAAAAAAAGAAAGAGAGAGAGAGGGAGAGGGAGAGAGAGAGACAGAGAGGGAGAGGGAGAGGGAGAGGGAGAGAGGGGGGAGAGAGAGAGAGAGAGAGAGAGAGAGAGAGAGAGAGAGAGAGAGAGAGAGAGAGAGAGAGAGAGAGAGAGAGAGTAGGAATGAGTAAGCGAGGGAATAGCTGTACAACGATATATCGATTAATAATTCACATCAGTCGCTAAACATTAGTGAGCATAAAGTATTGCTACGGAGAAAGATCCAACTATTTCCTTTTTTTTTTCTTTCTTTTGGCACTTGTATAGACACTTGCTCATTTACACTCATATCTTCTTTCTCTTTACCCATTCTTCTCTGTCCATCTCTTTCTGATCCGAGCATACTATATGTGTGTTATATATTATCTATATGCGATCTATTCGTGAACTGGTTGTAAATATTTCATACCAGATGCGGTTTTGCATAATATATTTTGCATTTACTTTCTATTATATCTATTTAGCAAACAAGTCATAAATTGTGACTTGTAGAAAATTATACACAAATATTGCTAATATCCTTTATATATATATATATATATATATATATATATATATATGTATATATATATATATGTATATATATAATAAATATCGTTCGAAAGGAACGCCTAAATGCAAATTTAAATCGGAGAAACGAAATATGTCAGATTAAGATATAAAAAACTGAAAAAATACTTAATGAAAAATATTTTATTATAGTGTTTTGAGAAGCTCTCGAGATAAACTACAAGAATATGCAATAAAAAGTAGGGGTTTCCATTAAAAAAATTCAAGGTGACTTTGTCCTGTCCTTGGCGACGCCACCCAATGTCAAACTTATAGTATCTAATAAATAGATCTTTTGAAACCCTACAACTTTTATTTGAAACATTTTTTTCGAAAATGCTTAGTTTTTCAGATATTTCACCGTCCCGGTACTTTTTATGCACCCTGTATATATATATATATACAGAGTTGGGAAAGTTACTTTATAAAAGTAACTCGTTACCGTTACCGTTATTTTTTCTAAAAAGTAACTCGTTACCGTTACTCGTTACTAATTTTAAAAAGTAACTCGTTACCGTTACAGTTACTAAAAAGTAACGAGTCGTTACAATTTCCGTTACTTTTTTACGATACAAACTAATAAATTATTTTGCATAAGAAAAACTTTTAAAAAATTGTAAGCAAGATTTCATTCAAGGTTTATTACAAAATAAATGATTAAATTTTATCGAAATTCTTTATTAATTTTTAATAAAATTTGTTGCTCTATAGTATCATCATTTAAATGCCCTCTTTGTGGTGTTAATACAGAGCCACCGATGCTAAACATTTTTTCTACAGATGCACTGCTTGGTAGAGCTGTATTATATTTATTAAAAAGTTTTTTAAGTTTTGGATAGTCGTTTAACATTTCTATATTACAATTATTTGATTTTAAAAACCGTTGCAATTCTTCTTGTTCAGATTCATTTTGCACCGTTTTTTGCTCAAAAATGAAAAAATCATCGTGATCGTCAGATTTTCCAGCTTTTGAAGAATTTTCAGTTGATCGGATTCCCAATAAATCCTCCAAGTAATTTTCAGCACGTTTTCTTTTTTCTCCGGTTAACCAGTTTAACTTAAATTTTGGATGTAAACATGCTGCTATTATTAATTCTTTTGTTTCAAATATTGTAAGAAATCTAAAATCAAATATAGTAAATTAAGCGACATTGTTTGTTTTATTGAAATTAATACTTTTGAATCAATAGTTTAAAATAAAATAATATTTTTCAATTAAATCCTTATTTAAAATTAAATAACATATGTATTAATCAAATTAATAAGTTACTTTTTATTTAAACCTTGCTGAATAGCTTCAACTAATGAATGGCAATCTATAAGGTCAGATTTATTGAGATTTTCTAATTTTCGTTGCAAGGTACTTAGAACTGGTAGTAAATTGAGAGCTCTGCTTTTCCGAAAAGATAAAGCTCTCATTGGATATCGCGCGTCGCGTCATCGCACTGGTCTGCAAAAGCCATAAGTTGATCAATCACATTCAAGCATTTTTACAACATAATAAGAATGCTAATTGCTCGATTTGCTTACGGCTTTACGGTTAAGATAAAAATTTTATCACGCACAATAGCAAGAATAATATCTTAAATAAATCAAAAAATTTGAAAAAAGTAACGATAAAAGTAACTGTTAAATTCGTTACTCGTTACCGAAAAATATAACGAAGTTACTTTTTCTGTTACAAATAAAATTTGTAACGCCATTACCGTTACAGTTACCAAAAAAAAGTAACTGTAACGGTAACGGCGTTACAAGTAACGCGTTACTTCCCAACCCTGTATATATATATATATATATATATATATATATATATATATATATATATATATATATATATATGCACATCATGATAAAATCAAAAGAGACAATATGAGCAATATTATATTATTGTGTTCAAAATATGTATGCGACACAGACATCTGTGCTCTATGACGGACCTCAGCTATAATGATCTTTACTTCTCTTGTTATGAGCTTCTATAAAATTTCCACATAAATTTCCAGAGGTTTCGAGTTTCTTCAGAAGCGCATAATTGAGGAAATAAAAAGCATTGTAGCTACAATCTCACATACAATTATTGACCACATTTTCAAGCGCTTCAAAATTATACTTGTGAGAATGAAGAAAAGCAGTTTTAAAATAATCATTTGTAAAATTCAACTCTTCAATAATAAATCATATATATGATCTCATTTAGTTTCTTTTTTTTTGAATAATTCAAGTTTCTCGCAAAAATACTTTTTCGGATCACTCTGTACATCTATAGAGAGATTCTTATAAAAATAATATTGCCAATAATTGTTATAAAATTATTTATGTACACAATGTATACATAAATACACACACACACACACACACACACACACACACACACACATACATATACATATATATATGCATATATAAGTCCATATAAGTAATGTGTGCAATTGTATTCAAATATGCAATAAAGGTAGACACGTATCTATGTTATACTGTTATCTATACGCTTAGATATGCTTAGATATGCGTGCGAGGCAATAGAGCAGTAGAAATACACGATGTTATCCGATTTCAACATATTGAACACAATTCTCTTTCAAATATGCATAAAACATGTAGAAATATTAATATTGGCAACAGCGGAACTAAAATTATTGATATTAGTTTCGGTCGGTATTATCGATAATTTTAGTTACGCTTAGATGAGGGCGCTAACCCGTCGGAGTTCGGCCGTCGCTCCGGCATCCTCTTAACAAAACGATTCTAAAACCGCGCAGCGAGACCATCGTAAAAGCGACAACAAATCAAAATCGAATAGGAATAGTACGAGCCGAGGAAACAGCTCCAGGAATCTACGTTGGAAGCTGGTTAGTAGAACCTAAAGATTACACGTGTTCCGTTAGCATCATAAATACAACCGATACGGAAGTCGAGATACAAATGTCGAACGTCATCCTCGAAGACATAGAACGCGAAATCGAATCTAAAATACATACGGTAGAAACAAGAAAAAATTTTAAGTATACTAACTCGAGACACGGACAAATCTGACAACTACTACGCACGCAACATTTAAAAACTGAAGGAAAACAGGCACTCTTACTGATATGCGAAGAATATTACGATACATTTCAGTTGGACGAAGCACCACTGACGTGCACCGCGACGGTAGAGCACGAGATAAACACGCGCGCCGACATCTCGCCAGTGAACACGAGACCGTATCGTCTTCCCGAGAAGCACAAGACGGAAATAAATAAACAAGTGCAAGAAATGCTATAAAATGGCATAATCCGAACAAGCGCGAGTCAATGGAACGCACCCTTACTGGTGGTATCAAAAAAGGCCGACTCATTTGGAAAACCTAAGCTCCGAGTAGTAGTAGATTTTCGGAAGCTAAACGATTTAACAATAGGTGATTCATTTCCACTGCCCAATATCACCGATATACTGGATCAGCTAGGAAACGCTAAATATTTTACTACACTAGACTTAGCGTCAGGATATCACCAGATACCGATGGCTGAGCAAGATAAACAAAAGACAGCTTTTTCGACACCTTACGGACACTATGAATTTAATAGAATGCCGTTTGGATTGAAAAATGCGCCAGCAACATTCCAGAGACTGATGAATTCAATTCTATCCGGAATGCAAGGACTTAAATGTCTAGTTTATTTAGACGACATCGTCATATACGGATCGAGCCTAGAGGACCACAATAGAAGACTCAAGGAAGTACTACAGAGATTCCGAGAAAATAATCTAAAATTGCAACCAGATAAATGCGAGTTTTTGCGCAAAGAAGTAATTTATCTAGGTCACATTATTTTGGAGAATGGAATATCTCCAGATCCATCGATGTTAACTGCAATAAAAGAATTTCCGACGCCGAAGAAAGTAAAAGATATACAATCTTTCATAGGACTAGCCAGATACTACAGAAAATTCATAGAAAATTTTTCAAAAATAGCTAAGCCACTGACGAAATTAACAAAGAAAACGGAAAAATTCGAGTGGACAATGGAACAGCAAAATGCTTTCGAAATATTAAAAGAAAGATTAATGACTGCGCCAGTGCTAACGTACCCAGATTTCAATCAAGAATTTATTAATTATATTTATTTATTATCACTGATGCTTCCGACTATGCAATCGGAGCAGTCTTGTCACAAGGCAAAGTAGGTAACGACCGGCCAATTGCTTACGCCAGCAGAGTTTTATCGCGAGCGGATACAATACAACCGAGAAAGAATTACTAGCAATTGTATGGGCTGTACAACATTTTAGGTCATACATATACGGTACGAAATTTAAAATCGTAACCGACCATAAACCATTAATCTGGTTATTTAATGTAAACGATCCCGGATCGAGATTGATCCGATGGAGACTAAAGCTTGAAGAATATGATTATGAAATCATTCATAAGGCCGGACGAGCGAACGCGAACGCCGATGCACTGAGCCGCAATGTAACAAGAGAAGCGCATAAAACACAAAAGGAAGAACGAGAAATCCTCGCAATAAAAGAAGAAACAAACTCCGATGAAGAAAAATATACACGGAGGAAGACAAGAAATAGATATTATATGAATATCATGATGCACCCACAGGAGGACATCAAGGAATTGAACGCACGATAAAAAGAATCCGTCTAAATTATAATTGGCCAGGAATAACGAAAGATGTAGAAAAATACATTGCAAAATGCGAATTATGCCAGAAAAATAAATTATCGCGAAAAAATAAAGTACCGTTAATAATCACGGATACGCCTAGTAAACCATTCGAAAAATGCGCATTAGATATTGTAGGATCGCTAACAATCACGACAAATGGAAATAAATATCTTTTAACCTTTCAAGACAATTTAACGAAATTCAGCAAAGCAATACCGATTCCAAACCAAGAAGTGAATACGGTCAGCAAAGAATTCGGCACGATTACGATAACTGTGGCCCCCTATTTGAAAGGTCGTTTCTGAAAACATTTTTCACGAGGAACACGGGAAAAATAGTAAAAAAAATTTTCGACCTATAGTTTTCGAGATATATCACTTTAAAGTATTGGACATGATAATAAAACGTTACAAAACAGACCCAATGACCTTGACCTTAACATATGTTGTGAAGATCATTGTCGCGAGTATCTTCCATGTGTAGCTTCTATCCATGAATGTAATTTTTGATTTATTTTTTATTCAATATTTTTTCAAAATATAGACATTTTTTTGTTAAAATTTGTTTAATTTTTTTATTTATTTTAATTTCCTCGCTTCGCATTGTAAAGTATATGCGTGGTCGCAGTGGGTTCCGCCTCCCTACGGGGGGGCTCCACTTCCGAAAGATATAACCTAACCCAAACCTATTTCTGATTTAAAACTAAAATTTGGTTTGGATTATGTTATATAACCGAAACTAAATTTTCGTTTCGAATTAAACTTTAACTTTAAATATCTTAAAAATTATAAGAGACCACCGATTAAGTTATAAGGAAAAGTTACTCAGGATCATCATCTTGACAACATATATCAAGGTCAACATCGTTGAGTCCGTTTTTATAAAGTTTTATTATCATGTCCAATACTTTAAAGTGATATATCTCGAAAACTATTGGACGGAAATTTCTTTTACTATTTTTCCCGTGTTCCTCGTCAAAAATTTCTTCAGAAACGATCTTTCAAATAGGGGGCCACAGTTATCGTAATCACCCCAAGAATTCGTTACTAAAATTGTACTTGAATACGGAATACCGGAAAAAATTTTAACGGATCAAGGTGAAATATTTAAAAATACATGTAAATTATTAAAAATAAACAAAATACAGACAACTGCCTATCATCCGGAAAGTAATCGCGCGTTAGAACGATCGCATCGAACATTAGCGGAATATTTAAGACACTACATAAACGAAGACAAGCCAGACTGAGACGAATGGATACCGTTCGCCATGTTTACATACAATACGACGCCACACACGGGATATACACCCTTCGAATTAGTGTACGGGCACCAAGCGGATCTACCTACGTCACTGACGAGACCGCCTAAACCGATATATATTTACGACGATTACGCGCAAGAATTGAAAGAAAGATTAAGGGCAACGAGTCAGTTCGCAAAAGAGCATATTAAAGAAGAAAAAATTAAAGCCAAAAAACAGTATGACAAAAGTACTAGAGAAATAAAATTTAAAGTCGGCGACAAGGTATTAGTACACGACGAGACGCTCCGACGCGGACGGTCTAAGAAACTTAAATCCCTATGGACCGGACCGTACGTAATAATTGAAAAAAATTCGGACGTGAATTATACAATTAGGAAAAGAAGAAAAGCGGTGCGCATGCATACAAATAAATTGAAACAATTTATAGAAAATTAGAATAAGAACTTTCTTATTCGTTGCTGGAACGACCGATTAACCGCATCCGATCCAAAGTGCGACGCATCCGCTCGATCGTAGCCCGACCTCGCCCTCCGGAGTTACGGAAATTAGCGCGGATATAATCCAAAAAAGCACTCCCTCGAGTGCGTACAGGCACACCCAGCCATAGCCTCGGCAATAACAGGATGAAGCCATCAGGAGGACTATAACGAGGCACCCAAAAGGCATCGTCGAACCCATCGTCCACCATATTTATATTAGTCTGAGGCACAATAACTAACACCGCACCATCACCAGTATCATCAACCTCGCCCTCCAAAGAAGGGAAATAACAAGAACGATCGACTAAATTTGCACAAACCATGTTAGTCGGACACTCAATAAAACGCGACTGAATAAAAAACTATGCGACGCTGAAAGCTAGCAAGAAGAAAGCATAAACTCTTAAAATAAGAGCCGATAAAACGGTTATATGAAACATTTTAATATAAAATTACACGATACTCGTCAGCTGGAACAGCCGACAGGCCGAGAGTCGCACGAGGCAACAGGAAACGGATTCACTTTACAAAATCCAAGAATTCCTACACAACTCCGACATATATTTCGAGAAAATCGGACAATTGCAACAAGCCACAAAAATGTGAAAATTAGTTATTAAATTAGATATAACGACGCTAAACGACAAAGTATGGCAAATAAATCAATACATCCAACAAACTAACGGGATATGTAAACAAATAAAATCGGAATTCCACCATAAACGTACTTGCGACAATTTAAAAGAAATCGTAAAAAACGAGTCGAAACAGTTAACAAAATTGATGACTCTAATAAATACGCTATATAAGACACGGACGAACGGACGTAGAGGTCTCATCGACGGAATAGGCGAAATAGCGAAAACATTGTTTGATACAATGGACGCAAGATAGAGAGTTAATAAATGAACAATTAAATCTTCTACAAAATAATCAGCAAACCATTCAACATGTCGCGAAAAATCAAATAAAAATTTTAAATAGTACAATAGTACATCTAGATAAACTAGAAAATATATTAGACCATAACGGTAAATTATTAAATCATTATGTTCGAGAATACAGTACTCGCGAAGAAATAACCGAACATTTTACGGTAATCATCGTGATGATAACAGATTTAATTCGAGACGCGGAAGATGTAATAGAATATCTTACGTATATACGCAAGGGCACAATGCATCCCGTACTAACACCTATTAGCGACATTATAACACATTTAAAAGAAGCAGCTATCCAATTACCTCACGGTTTATATTTTCCTTTCGAAATCCGAAACGACGAATGGTTAGCACTAGAATATATTAAAATAACTGCATACCGTGAAGGATCAATCATATTTACTGTATTGCGATTCCCGCTAATCTCACAATCAGCATACGATATAATAAAGGTAACCCCATTACCTACTTATGACCATAAAAATATATTTACGCACGCGGAAATAAACCACGAAATAATCGTAGTTCCTAAAGGATTAACATATATCATAATAACTAAGGACGACTTAAAAAATTGTATCCAAATAAACTCTAGATACATATGAGAGGAAACGCAACCAATACACCGTATTAATCCAAACGCGCCGTGCGAAATACAAATGTATTTGCAAGAACAAAGCGAGGCTTGCAAAAGTAAACATGTAATTGCGACAGAAACGATATGGATACCGTTGCAACAACCACTTACTTGGTTATACTCAACTGTACGCGAACAATCAATAACAATTCAATGCAAAAATTATAACGAGATTAGAAAAATAATTAAAGGAACAGGGCAAATCACCTTTCAAAATAAATGTAAATTAATAACAACGGAAACGACGATCTAAACAAAGGAAGTCATACAAGGTAACGAAATAGAAACGTATTTACCGAAAACTAATATTACATTTATACGAGACAATACAGACATACTAGACACGAAATAACAGAACATCGTACAGCATTCATTAACAGAATTAAAAAATAAATTAAAAGAGATAAACAACGATTTGCAAGACAATAACAATAAATTCTTCACACAAAAGCAATTTGTATATCCTATGGCGACAAGCGGAGTAACCACAGTTATTATAATAATATTAATAATGTATATAATTCCAAAAGTAAAAAGAAATATAGGAAACAACCGTCAGTCAGGATATACGAAGAAGACGAACCACGTAGGTCATACGGATTCCCAAGACCCATACTAAAACGTAGTTTAAGCACACGATTTTAGAATAAGAAACGATTATAAATCATATTATATACGGGGAAAATATTGTACATTAGAATAAGAAGAAGTATTACTTTGTTTTACGAAAAACGTCACGTTTACACCTCCGTTTTTCTTTTTTTCACGGGGGAGGGATGTAATAGCCCGAACAGGCTATATACTATTCTAGATATATATTATTTTATATGATGGCATTGCTCAATGTGTAACGCGAATACAGATCACATTACGAGCGTTGACCGAACAAAGCGCTGACAACGCGAGCCACGCGCGAAGCCCGAGCGACCGCGCAATCATTTCGTTGCGAAATAAAAAAGAATAAAAAAATTGCGAAAGTGCAAGCAAAGAAGTCCTACTTAGAACTTCTTAGCTTGCATCCGAATATTGCCAAAATCAAACGACACACAGCCTTGTCGCTAAACGACCCCCCCCTCCCCCCCGGGAAGCCAAGGAGAGTTAATAAAAAGGCCCACCGCTAACGAACGGCGGGCAGTCTCTACCATTAAGATTACGCGGGCAGTCTTGATCATTAATTAATATAACGCGGGTAGTCACAGTAACTACCAAACGGGCAATCTTGATTACTAATTACCATAACGCGCGCAACCTTTATTCTTAAACGCAGGTAAAATCGCGAGTAGTCGCGAGTGTCAAAGCAAGTGTCGATAATTATCGTAATATCGAATAGCCACGCAGTCGGCAGAAGAATATACGTAGAAGCGAGAAGCGAGTCTCGAGACCGAAACTCGACTCTAGACACGCGCACGGTGAGATATCCGCTATTGCGACACGCGACGCGAGTTAATGTGCGCGAACATTGTAAATAAGCCAAGTTACATATAAAGCTGATATTTATCTATTTATTTAACATAGAAAGTGTCTGAATTATTTAACTAAAGTACGTGTAGTTCTCGGGCGGAGCCCGAATACGCAGATTCCCTGCGGCACACGATCCCAACTATCGTACCTCTCAGGAGGCACAACAATATATTACATATATATAACATAATTTACCTATAAAAGGTTTTAATGGCTTCTTTTATTCGTAAATCAAAACATTTCATAGTACCATCTTATGAACCAGATATCAACCACATAGGTTCTGTCATATGAAAGCTCACTTTATTCACAGTTCTTTTATAATCTATAAATACATGCTTCTGTTTTGATCAAGATTGTTTATTTAAATTCCAAACAACTACTGCACTATTTGTTGCTGCTGTCGTATATAATCTATAAAATAAAATAATATTGCAACATAAAAGGCAATCTAATATAGTATATATGAATATAGAATTGTTTAATGTATATTTAACATATAGTATTATATTGAGAAGATTAACTAAATTAAATATATTGTTGCGTCCGCGGATCGAAATCGATATAACTCGAATCCGCGTGACACAACCGACACTCGCGTACCGCAAGTAAATAATTAACACTCCTTTGAAAGAACGAAAGGAACTTTAATATAATAACACAGAACACTATTATACAAGGAACACAGAACAATAACGGTTATCGTAATCTCGAATACGTCCGCCCGGAATGGCATCCGTCGCGAGACTCTCAGATGGCCGATCTCTCTCCAGATGAATGCCGTTGTTTAACAACAACCCTTAGCAACGTTCTCCCGGAGACGGGTACAACAGATTCAGGAATAACGGTCACAGACGACCCGCAGGGACGCAACAATATATATAAGTAAGATTGTGACATAAACCAGAAAAAATTCATATATCATATATCATAATTACTAAAATTATAATACACACACACACGCGCACACACATCTATATCCCCAAAAAAATATATTATACTAAAAAAACATACCGTTACGACCGGCTATCACAACCTGGCTATTATCTTCTTCTTCTTTATTTCATTGGCACAAATTAATTACTCACCATACGGCCAGGTGAGAAGAGTTAAGTGAACAATTAGAAAGGATTTCTCTTTAGAACGGGAAAACAAAACTTAAAAATATGATCCAAAGGACACACGCCTAACGTGTCCGAACACGTCCGCGTGACGGCAACGAACTTTTTTGGCTATTATCTTTATTAAGGGCTAAAGCCCGTATCAGGCCGATAGGTGAACAATTAGAAAGGATTCCTTTTTAGAAGGGGAAGATAAAACTCAAAAATATGATCCAAAAGATACACGCGTAACGTGTCTGAACACGTTCGTTCCCGTCCGCGGGCGGCAACGAACTTTTTTGGCTATTATCTTTATTAAGGGCTAAAGCCTGTATCAGGCCAATATTACATTTGTTGTATGACAAACTTTTTAAGCATATTGATTGGCTGCAAAATAGAAACTTTCTTGAGTCTCTAGAAATTAGGTAATCAATGTGCTTAAAAAGTTTGTCGTACGACAAATGTAATATCGGCCTAAAACTCGAATCAGATTACGCATTGAAAATTGAGATCGAAGATCGAAGATTGAAGTTTGACCAATCAAGACAAAGAATATTTAGTTCCTTTTATTCTAATTAGTCAAAATCCAATCTTTAATTTTTAATTTTCAATCCATAGTTTGATACGGACTTAAGACCATTGCACATAAAAACATTTAATCATAATCGTAAGGCCGTGAGCAAATCGAGCAATCACAGTTCAAACATTCTTATTACATTTTAGAATGTTTGATTGTGATTGGTCGATTTGTTTACGGCCTTATGATTACGATTAAAACTTTTGAACGTGCAATGGCCTTAACGTGTTGAAACACGTTTGATCCTGTCTAAAGCCCGTATCAGACTATGCATTGAGATTGAAATTTGACCAATGAGGACAAGGAAATTTTAGTTCCTTTTATCTTGATTGATCAAATTTTAATCTTTAATATCTTTGAAGATTAAAGATTGGAATTTGACTATTTAGAACAAAAAGGATTAAAATTTCTTTGTTCTGACTGGTCAAATTTCAATCTTGAATCTTGAATCTTAATCTTCAATGCGTAGTCTGATGCGGGCTTAAGATGATCTTAAATATGAAGCAATTAAGGAGCAATGGTTTTATGTTGGATATACTTGCAGTAGACTATGGAAAATATGTTTTTCCAAGAAAATGATTGATTTTTTGCTAATATATCATAAAAAGATTAATTATACAAGTGGAGCAATCGCGAATATCATAATAGAGCAAGCGAGATGCAATTATTCTACCAAAAAATCAATGAGAAACGTTGATTAAACTCTTTGAGATATAGTTATAAACAATAGAGCTGTTATATTATGTTTGAATATTCTCGCCGTTGGCTACTGAGCCATATAGTTCCGATAGGCGGTCGATAGGTGGCAACGGCGTTGCTTGGGAAATAATTAATTTGTTAATTTTCGATAAAAAATGTAATAAATCATGAAAATAATGATGGCACAATGCAAAACAATTAAGGAGCAATCGTTTTATGTTATATTATATTTGAATATTCTCGCTGTTGGCAGCTGAGCTATATAGTTCCGATAGGCGGCCGATAAGTGACGTCGGCGTCTCTTGGAAAATGATTAATTTGTTAATTTTCAATAAAAAATGCAATAAATCATGAAAATAATGATGGAGCAATTAAGGAGCAATCGTTTTATGCTGGATATAGTTGCAGAAAACTATTGGAAATATGTTTTTGAATAAAAATGATAAATTTTACGTTTTTTGTAAATATTTCAAAAAGTTAGTTTTAAAAATGGAGCAATTGTGGATTCTGACGGTGCAATTAAGGAGCAATCGTTTGAGCTATAATTTATTAAAAAATATGGACTTCCAGCGCCAACTTATTTCCGGTCATAAATCATGCATAAATTTTACTATCGGTAACGGCAGAATCAAAATTGTCGTTATTATCGATAATTGCGTCGATAATACCGACAATTTTAGTTTTGTATAGATGAGGGCGCTAACCCGTCGGAGTTCGCTCATCGCTTTTGGATCCCCTTAATACTGAACACATTAATATATTTATATGAACAATTAACGAATCAGCAGCGAATTTTTTTATATCAATCTGAACTAAACAAATTAATCTTACTAATAATCTCCCAATAATTCCTACACTAATAATTAAATAATTAAATTCAATTCTTTGCATAAAGAATATTTCCAGATCTTCTTAATTTTAATAATACTGATGCCAAAATTATGGACCCATAAGCTAGTGCCTCAATATGAGCTTTTGGTAGCCAAATATGAAACATATAAATTGATAATTTAACAAAAAATGCTATAAATAAAATTATATAATCTCATAATCTAATATCATAATATATTAATATAATTAATCAATTTAAATCTAATGAACCATTAAATTTAATAATTTAATAATATAAATTAATAAAGGTAATGAAATAAATATTATATTTATAATAAATAATAAAAAGCTTTTAACCGTTCAAAATTTATTCCTCAATAAATAATAATTATAAAAGTAGGAATCAATGTTAATTCAAATATCAAATAAAATGTAATTAAATTTATTGAAGAAAAAAAAATAAAATTATTATTATAAATATAAATATTATTACTATTTTTTTCAAATGATTATCTTTAAATATTTTTTCTTCCCATTGAATTACTATAAATATTAAACCTAAAATTCATAATCTTAAAATTAATATATAAAATTAAAAAAAATCATGTCCAAATAATAACCCTACTCTAATTCAAATTATATCTTTACATATAAAATTAAATAAAAGAAATTTTAAAATAAAACAAATATAATAAAATATAACTTTTATATTTTTTAAAATCATTACAAATATAAATATGATCATAAATAAAAATTTTATCATAATATGAATCTCACAATTTAAATATAAAAATTTTAAAAAATTTTTTTATATTAAATAAATAATATAATTCATTTCCATGAAATCGAACAATTGAAATTAACAAGGTTAAACCCCTTCACAGATACTAAAAATTAAATAATAAATTATAAAAACTTCTAAATTTATTAATCTAAAAATTAAATACATTATTAATGACATATTTAAAATTATTAACTCTACTACTATTAAAATTACCAATATAAATTTATATATGAAAATTAATATTACTAAAATAATTATATATACATATAATAATGAATTAGCAGAGAGAGAGAGAGAGAGAGAGAGAGAGGGGAAGGGTGGGAAGGGAAGAAGGAGGGAGAGAAGATAGGGAGGGAGAGGGGTAGGGTGGAGTGGGAGGGTGGGAGGAAGAGGGGCGGAAGGAAGAGGCGTAGGGAGGAGAGAGAGAGAGGGGAGGAGAGAGGGAGAGAGAGATTGATTTTTATTAGTTTTCTCAGCAATTTGCAGTACAAATCGTCAACCCAGCACTTAATCCTTCTGTATCAACTTTTTAAATGTCGCGGATTAAGGACATTATGCTCATCTCTTTAAGTTGTATGTTTGAATCTTAAGTATATAATTTACACATCTTTTTTTTGTCGCCGTGCAATCGCTTTATGATTTCCTGCATATTTGTGGCATGTTTCATTTCGTATATTATAATTCTTTGCAATATGATAATAACCACAGCATTTAGAACATCTTTTAATTTTAATATGATCAAATACCAGCCACTTTCTCTAGCCACTTTCTCCATCCTACATTTAGTTTTCCTTTGCTCAACATTATTTCATGTGTTTTTTCATCTGGTTCAATTATTAAAGAACTTTCTTCTTTACCTATTCTTCCGGATTGACTTTTAATTATTTTCTTCACTACTCACATATGAATTTCTTCATTCTTCGCGACAATCTTGTTCTGTTTTTTGATTGTAACTATTAAATTATCATCATTCAACTTCATTTCTTTTTCGTCAATATTGACAATTTTTATTTTATTTAAGTTTCATCCGCGGTAACTCAGTAACTTAGAAATTTTCACCCAGCTTGGCTTGTACTGTAGCCTTTAATTTTTCCATTTCTTCTCTAGTCTCACAACTCAGAATCACTGTATCCTTACTTTCTTTTTTTAGCTTCGTTATTCTCACAGGCATATTCTTGATGTATATCTTTTCTTTTATCAATTTTTTAGTAGCTTTACTCTCTTGTTGAATCTTGGGTTTGATAATTATAACATTTTCTTTATTTTTTTCTTCAACGGCTTCACTGTAGCTCCTTTGTATTCCTGTTGATCCACATACTCCTTCCAGTATCATTCTTCTCAATTCTTCTAGCAGTTCCTGCTTAACATTTTCAATTCTTCTCGAACTATTTCCTTAACCATCATTTTAATTTCTTTCTTACATGCTGTTTCATTTTTTATTTCTTTTACAATTTTTACCAGCTATTTTTAAGTCAATAGTCGACGATCCATTCGCTTCTAATATTCTATTTCCACTGTTTGGCATCATAAATGAACCTATAGATCCTGTAGATCCTGTAGATCCTGTAGATTCTACTCTGTCCCTGCTGCTCCCGGCCATTGCCGATGTCTTCTTCATATCTGCTTCACATTCAAATCTGTCAAATGGACCAGAACACAGTACCAATTCTTTGTTTTTATCGTAAATTCTATGCTTGTTTACACATTCTGGATGTTAAAACAGCTTAATACGATTTACATGATAACAGGATTTGCATGTCACTACTTGACTTTGTATTGCCTTTTTGAATGCCGAGCATCGATACTCGACATGTTCGTCCATTCCGATAATTATCGGCCGAAACCGCTAATATCAGCGTAAACGATCAATCACCTCTATTCCACTGTCACACGTCAGCACTTTTGTGTCCACCTTTAATGTCTACTTGTCGTGTGAGACTTTGGTGTCCCAGACAGGAAATACATTTTTCACGCCCACAAATCAGCATATCCCAGCTAGATAACACTTATGGCTAATGCCAGTCTATGCCGCTATAACTTGAATAACCTTCTATCACTCCCCGTAACTATTTAACCATTTAAAAGTTATTACTTTTGCGGAGCGATGTTTGACACGTCTTCTCCACTGTGGAGAGAGGGAGAGGTGGGGGTGGGGGGAGAAAGGCGTGAGTGAACGTGTAAGCGAATATGCGAAAGAAGCATGAAACTGAGCGATACATTGTGAGCGAGCGATTAGAAAGAGACAGAATGAGCGTATAATCAAGAGAAAGAAAATACAAGAGATTATAATAAAATTAGTGCATACATGTATATTACTATCACTTGCATGAAACAGACAAAGATAGTACTATTGTCTGTCCTTGTCAACTAAACAGATTACAGCTACATTAATCACGCCACCCGGCAACTAATCCACTGCTCTGTTTTACTCTTATACCTCGATTTAGCATGCATACATATGCACAAAAATTTTGCACACCCAAATATTTATTAAGCTTCTAAACACATTTTTAAACTTATATTCTTTCATGCATTTTCGAGTTGGAACCTATCTTATTTTGTATGTACAAACTGCAAAACTTTTATATTAAGTAAATATTGTTACGATCTGACGCAAGAAGCCGATAAAAAACTATGATTTTCTAACTTTTTTTGTTATTAACATAAAATCGTGTAAGTTCCGACTTTATTACGCAGTATATACTCGAATCGTGGAAAAGGATTTCTCATTTCATGTAACCAATAAAAGAATTTCAGTCTGCAAAAATATAAATATTTGGATCGGTAAAAAAGGACAGTCCGGTCTTCTCTTAAGGATAAAAGAATGATGCTATCTCTCCCTTTATAGTTACAATATTTAGATCTATCACAGCATGGCGAAAAAATATGTTTACTATTTAAAACATCAATACAATGAGGGAACTGCCACATAGTTCGAAATTTATTCAGTCATAATTTCCTAATCTTCAAGCTTATATGAAAATAATGACTTTTTCTTCAAGGATTGCAGTGATAGCTTACAATGTTTTTGATATAATCTGCGACAGAGTATTTGAAGTAATTCTTGTGGAGAACATGAGATTTTGAAATGAGTCGCCAGTTGCTAGATCGGAGAGTTGCACTCAGTCTCATCCGAGCAAAAATAGCTTCTTTCGCCTTGAAAAAATCGTCTTAGAATTGTATCAGGAATACGTCATTTTACGGACGGAAGGTTGTTCCGGAACACCCTATATACAGGGTATATTTAAAGTCTGATCTCACCCCTGAATCTCGGAAACGGTTTTAAATATGGAAAAATGTTTCAGACAAAAGTTGTAGGATATTGAGGGGGGCATAAGATAAAAATTATGGACTTGATTTTGAGTGACTTATTGAGAGTCAGGTGAAGCTCATCGGTGTTTTCTTAAATGGAACCTATTTTTGTTTTTTGCGCAAGTAATTCCCAAGATATGAAGCTTCAAAGCTGACATACCGCCGGCATTCGCATTACTCAAGATGTACCGCGTGGAGGTTGCACGGTCGGATTTACACCTCTTGCGTGTGTGTGTGCGTGTGTGTGTGCGTGTGTGTGTGCGCGCGCGCATGTATGTTACAGTAGAGATAAGGACCACACGGTTCGTCACTCCCGTAGTATTTTTTGACTCCAAGCCCTCTCCACTGTATGTGTGTGTTGTGGCCCTAAAAAGGACTAATTTTGTATGTCATGTCTTTCTTCAGTTAAAATTCTCTCCCCCTCCCTCTCTCTCTTTCTCTCTCACTGTCTCTCTTCACCATTCTTCTTCTCCTTCCCCTTACATTAGTTATTTTCTTGCCGTTATTGCAAAAGATGCTCAAAATGAGCACCATTAAGTGGAAATTAAGTTCCATGCAGTGAAACAAGCGAACGTGAAACTCTCTCCCTACATTCTGACATGTTTGTCATTTTAAAGAGGAAGTTTCCCACTTCAAAACCCATATGGTGGTATTCTTGGCCCCATCACAAACAAAACAGTTTGATGAGGTGAAATAATTTGACCCTATCCGTCTTAAAGTCGCGGCTTCACTTAAAACGCGCCAAGAATCATTATTCTACGATTCGCCTAAGTTAAGATATGGCTTTTCAAATATCGGCAAAATTTGCAAATTTTAAAGCGCTCCCCTAATTGTTTTGCGAAGTGTATACAGGGTGGTCCTCGTAATGGTCGCCACGATTTTTAAGGCACTTACAATAATCTGACATAAAAAAGTTTCAAACAAAAGTTGTATGGCTTCAAGGGGGCCATAAGATGGTGACAATGATTAGACCTTGGAAAATCATTTGAAGGTCATGTGAAGGTCAACTTTAAAATCTTAAATGGAAATCCACATTTTTTATTTAGTATTCTTATAGCTGACATCGAGAGCTTTCCAAAACACTACAAAAAAGTATTTTTTTATTAAGTACTTTTCGAGTTATTTTATATTTTAATCTGACATATTTTGATATAAAAAATTAAATATCTCGTAAAATATTTAGTTTTTGATAATCTTACCGTAATACTTCTATGTACAGAATAATGAGACAAATCAATTAGTATAAAAAAAAATTGTTTTTAAGAAAATTATTTACAATGTATTTTTTTAAACAATTATTTGTTTTTTTTTGGCACTAATTAATTTGTCTTATTATTCTGTACATAGAAGTATTACGGTAAAATTATCGAAAACTGAATATTTTACGAAATATTTTATTTTTATATCAAAATATGTCAGATTAAAATATAAAATAACTCAAAAAGTACTTAATAAAAAAATACTTTTTTGTAGTGTTTTGGAAAGCTCTCGATGTCAGCTATAAGAATACTAAATAAAAAATGTGGATTTCCATTTAAGATTTTAAAGTTGACCTTCACATGACCTTCAAATGATTTTCCAAGGTCTAATCATTGTCACCATCTTATGGCCCCCTTGAAGCCACACAACTTTTGTTTGAAACTTTTTTATGTCAGATTATTGTAAGTGCCTTAAAAATCGTGGCGACCGTTACGAGGACCACCCCGTATATATTATAATTAGATAATTTATAAAAGAATTTAAAGTTTAATTTATTTATATTTTTTAAGTAGAATTGAAAAATTAATTTATCTCAAATTTTTATATAAATATAAGAAAAAAGAAAGTAAAGAAATGATATAATTTGGCTTATTATAATGAAGGAATATTCAATAATTTGGACTTCAGCTAAAATTAAAATAATAAATGTATTAGACAAAATTCAGTATATAATTTGATTAATTGGATAAAATATAAATAAATTAAATTTAATATTGATTAGGGGATAAAGTATAAAATAATAGGATAAAGTATAAAATAATAATTGAAGATAATAGAGCAATTACACCATCTAATTTATTGGGAATAAAACAAAATTGCATATGCAAATAAAAAGTATCATTCTGGCTGAATATGGATTGAAGTAACTATAAGATTTGCTGGGACAAAATTATTTTGGTCTCTAAATATACATAGATATTCAAGATTGATAAATCAGAATAAAATAAGGAAAATGATAAATCCTAGAATATCTTTAATAGAATAGTAAATACGGAAGGGAATTTTATATAAATTTCTATTAATCCGTAAAGAATTAGATAATCCGGTTTCATGAAGAAAAAAACAAATGTAATATTACTATTATAATAATAATAAATAGGAGGATAAAATGAATTGAGTAAAAACGATTTAATGTAGCGTTGTTAATTGAGAATCCCCTTCAAATTCGTTGAACTATTAAGTTACCTCAAAATGATATTTGAACCCATAGGAGTTCATAACCTGAAAAAACAGTAGCTATTGATAAAAGATAAATTAATACTCCAATTAATCAGGTATTAGTTAATTTATATGAATTATAATATAGTCCTCGTCCAGTATGTAGATATATACAGATAAAAAATATTGAGGATCCAATATGGATATTATGAATTAATCATCCTAATTTTACATTTTGAATAATATGAATAATTCTAAAAAAAGCATAATTTGTATTAGGGCAATAATGTATAGATAAGAAAAATCCTCTAATAATTTGAATAAATAAAAATATTTCGAGGGATTCAAAATTTCATCAATAAAAAATGTTTACAGATGACGGTAAATTTATTAAAGATATTTTTATAAAATTTAATAAGTTTTTATTCATAATTCATTAAAAAAAAACTAATTAATTTTTCGTAGAGAAATAGATTTTAATGAGCAAATTTTAATGATGGAAAATAATGTGATGAGTAAGTAAAAAAAATATTGAGTTAATAGTGATATTGTTTAATGGATATTCACATATAAATATAAAATATTTTCAAAGTTTATTTCATTAAATTTTATTAAATAATTGGTCTCTAAAAAATTATATTTTTTTATGACGCTGGAAAAAAATTTAAGTATAAAAAAATTATAAAATTGAGTATAAAGAATAATAATATAAATTTATTAAGTTTAACATTAGTTTGTTCATTAGAGATTAAACTTGAAAAATAAAAAAAATGATTAATAAACCTCTAATTATAATTAAAAATAATATAATTGAGTATAAATAATTAGATTTTCATAAAGATAGATTTAAACAAATGATTGATCTATAAATTAATATAATAATAACAATAATAATAGAATGAATGCATATGATGTTTATTATTAAGATGGATAAGATATTAAATATTAAAAATATAATAAAAAGATTAAAAATATCTAATTCTTAATTCATAAATATTAAAATAAATTTATTTCAATATTGATGAATAAAATATAAAAATTAATTATAAAAATTAATTATAATAAATTGTAACGGTTCACCTTTCACGTACGCCGCGGATCAAGGCTCGCCGGTGCCAGGATTCGGGAGAAGGGGGAAACTCTAACTCATTCTTCTTCGGTGTAATCGGTTAAACAAAGCGTTTATTCAAATAATTATTAAAGATATGTACAATGCAGCATGCAGGAGCGGTGCGTATAGAAGTTCGCGATAGCAGTTCTACGCGTTGGCTGGTGCGCGTGGAGCTCGGGAAGCAAGCGCGGCTCATGAGAATGGGTTCTGTGATCGCGGTATTCGCATGCAAACAATTATCGTTACTCTAAGACAGACAGAGTAGATCTTCAATCCTACGGGTTGTCTTTACCGTAATTCCAACCTTAAGGCCTGATCGCCTTATCCTTAGAAGGACGAGGCATCGGCACTTTCTGCGGCTTATCTTTAAAAGAACTAACGCGCTTGTGTAGTCTAAAGGCCATGTATAAAGGTGGAGTTGACGCGATACTGGCAGTTATCCTAATATGGTTAATTAACTTTATAAATACAATGCGCGGTATATATAGTACGGGTCTTACGGTCTAATGGGTCGTGATACGAAACGGTCTTAGGAATCAACTAGTCGCGGTATATACAAAGCGGTACTAGAGTCTAGCAAGATGCAAAGACCACAACGGTCTTACGGTGTAACAGGTCGGGGTATTTACAACGGTCTTACGGTACGACGCGGTACGGATTTATTAACTAGCAGGATGCGCCGTCCCAGCATCCGGGAAGCCCGACCTTACTACGGTAGACCCGTAGCCTGATGTAACGCGGAATATCAGGATATGCCGTCCCAGCAACCGGGAAACCCGGCCTAACTACGGGAAGCCCATAGCCTGGTGTAACACGGGATATCAGGATGCGCAGTTCCAGCAACCGGGAAGCCCGGCCTAACTACGGGAAGCCCGTAGCCTGGTGTAGCGCGAGAGTCCGTTCTGGATCCGGAGAATTGTACGTAACAGCAATCGAGAACTGGTAGCGATACGCTCGCCGGTCCGCCTTATATACCGGCGGCTGGCCTCCCACTCACGCGAGTTGGCGCGTGATGGGGCGGTCCCACAGTGGGGCCGCGACACGGGTGTGGAAGTTTAGGGGCGCCATAGGCGCCGAGCCTCGAAATGTGCGCGGTGGATCGGCCCGCGAGGCCTTTAGTAACGGTATCGTTACAAAATTATAAAAAATAATTAGAAAAATTTAATTTCAAAATATAGTTTAAGAAGAATATTAATTTTTGAGATTATTGCTGTAATTTAAGTTATTTTTTTGAAAATTTTATTTACTTATAATTAAATAAAATATTTTTAATTTTCAAAATTAATGTTTTAAATAAAACTATATAAGTATTATAAAAATAAAATTAGGAATATAAAATTTTAAAAGTTAATTATTGATTAATATTGATATTTTAATTTATAGATATGTACCCACTTATAGATAGATGTATATGTATTCTTTTATTCGTATGACTTGCGACGACTTTTCTCTCCGTCTCGCGGCCGAATGATAAACGCGTCCGCCGCTTCGGTCTCTTCGTCACGCGGATGTATGTTGCGCCGACGAACAGGAGCTGATTCGCTGAAGGGGAGATGCCGGATAGTCGTTGAGAAAAACGGAAAGGATTGGAAAAAGAATAACGCACCCTGTAGAAACGAGATGTTAGGAGTTCCGTGCGTACCGTGACGAAATCCGAAGGATAATCGCGAAAATCGAACTTGAGCGCCAGAATCTTTTACGTATCAAATCGCGAAACGCACGAAATAAGCGCGAGATAAACGCGAAAGAAATTGTCAGAATTTGCCACGGGCTGATTATCTCGCCTAACGGTAGAAGGGCAGGGCGAGTGATGGTCAAACGCGATAATTTATGCAAGAGGCGACAAATATCACGAGGAGGGACAAACACAACTGAAAATAAACTTTATAGTTAAACAAAGAAAAAAACAGATTTATTATAATAGCAGGAGCCGAAGCTCCTTGAGAGTAGTAATGATAAACCGCACGACCATTCGGCTGCGGTAAAAGAAATATGGAAGCGAAACTGAGTGTTAGCAACGGGCCTCGAAACCCTGGAGGATGTACGCCGACGCAGTAATATAACTCATTAACTTCGCTCGCTCGCTCGCTCAGTAATACAATCGCACAGTATCGAAATATCGTATCGCGCCCGATCATTATAATCGCGAATAAGTGAAAAGTGTACAGAATCTTGCAAAATATACTAATTTCTACCTAACGTCCGAGAGTGTCTTATTTCGAGCGTGGATCCTAATCCTTTGGGCGTACAAATCCCAAAAGACCTCTTCCTTAGCGGCTAGAAGCACAACATATCTTATCGAATGTAATTCAGAACTCCGACATTTTTTATCAGAACTCGTGATTTCGAAAATATCTCTATTTGAAGTAAATTTTTTATACTAAAAACTGCAGAACTCTTACAAAAAAGAAACAGGAACTATATAACTATTCAGAAGTGCATCAGAACTTTGCTCAGAATTACTTAATCTTGATGTTTCAAAAATCGTGAAATTGGCACCCCCATTTTTCGAAGTCTACTTTCATTGTGATAATGGACAGAACTATTTTTAAAAATTATCAAGGACTCATTCTTTTCTAAATAACTCAGAACTCTTAACAGAACTATAGTATCGTAACATAGGGATGCCAACTTTACATACCCCAATTTAACCAGCTCTACCTCCACATTACGGGTGCAGCAATTATTATCAAACATCCTGTATTTGTTATATACAATATAAAATCCTTTTCCTGCAGAATCTGTAAAAAGAAAGTGGATGCTTTATTGATAGAAATAATGGAAACAATAAATTACTTCGAATTTGACCTGGTCTCCATCGATGATTATATTGCGTATATTATGTTCATTGACAAAACTCAGCAAAAAGTGGATTTTATGGAGGAACAGCTGGATTATGTTAAGGAATTATATGACATAATGGAAGAATTTGATATAGCTATTCCGACAAAAAACATTTCCAATTATGAGGTAATGATACATTAAATATGTATATCTTGATATCCTAAAAAATATTTATATTCAATACATTATAACAAATATTTTAAAAAATAATTTTTTGTTAGTAATTTAAATTATTTTTATTTTGCAGAGATATGTTTATGATAATTTTCTTTGATTTTTAAATATTTTAGAACCATCTATGCTAATGATATCTCAAAACTTATAAAAATGTATTTCCGCAATAACATAATATTTTGATAATCGTTAATTAAATACAGAATAAACCTGCATAAAAGGGGACCCCCCTCGTATGACCTTGATCTTAACATATGTTGTTAAGGTCATCGTTCTAAGTGATTTTCAAAAGGTTTTAGTCATCGGTCGTTACTCATTAAAAAGTTATTAACAAAATAAGTATTATACAATTTACATTTTTGACATTGTATAGATAGAATTGCAAGTATACATATATGAACAATCATAACAATACTGTTTACTTTTTCTTTACAAGCGCTTTGTATATAAATAGAAATATTATTACAAGAATCACCTTTAGTATTTTTCGTATTTTTACACTTTCATTGCTCATGTTTTTATTGATTTTGTTTAAAAAACTCTATGATTTTGATAAACGAATTGATATTTTTTTTTTATATTATGAGAAAAATGAACCCAACAGATAATAATTAAGCCATTAATAAAATTATATTAATAAATTATTATTTACCTTTCAGCGAGGGTCAAGATTAAATATAGTGTAAACTTCGTTTCATGTTGGAAAGTACATGCATGGACACAATAGGTTCCATCCTCCCTACGAGGGGGCTCTACTTCCGGAAGATACAATCTAACTCGAACCAAATTCTATTTTTAAATCAAAAATAGGTTTGGGTTAGGTTATATTTTCCGAAAATGAAGCCCCCATGTAGGGGGGGGACGGAACCTATTGCGTCCACGCAAGTGAGTTTCGATTGCGCACATTACCGATTGGACACGACAATATTTCCTAATCGGACACAGACCCAATCGGACACAGGCTCGGTCGGACACGATTCCGATCGAACACAGGCCCGATCGGACACAGGCTCAATCTGACACAGTTCCGATCGGTCACAGTTCTCATCGCGAAGCTAGGTCCATCCTGTAATCATTGTGTGGATGGGAAAATGTATGCGTGGACACAGTGGGTTCCGTCCCCCCCCCTACGGGGGGGCTCCACTATCAAAAAACTAGACACATAGGTTTGCGTTGAACCTCGCTTCGCGTGGAAAGTTGTAAACCTATGTGGAACCTTACTACGTATTAAAAAGTATATGCGTGCAGGCAGTATGTTCCGCTCCTCCTACGGGGGGGCTCCACTTCCGGAAGAGGTTATTTCTGTTATACTGTGTCCGATCGGGATGGTGTCCGATTGGGTCTATGTCCGATCGAGCCTGTGTCCGATCGAGAAATATTGTCGTGTCTGATCGGTAATGTGCGCAATCGGAACGATCCCGTCCACGCATGTACTTTCCAAGATGAAACCAAATTCACTCTATATCTAATCTTAAATGAATCCTAAACCGACGGGTTAGCACTCTCATCTAAACGTAACTAAAAGGGTTGATAAAACCGACATTTTTAGTTCCGTCATTACCAACATAATTATTTCAAACATGCATAATAGAAAACGCAATCTTTTATGCTCTATATATTGAAATGAGATAATATCACAATATATTTTTACTGCTTTATATACAATAATTAATTAATAAATTACCAAACTTTAATTCATGCGTGAAAGAGTAATATACATTTACGCGCTAACATTATCGCAATTTTTAATATCTTCTTTCTCTCAATCATACACTTACTTTGTTTCTCTCTGTATCTCTCTTTCTAATCGCTCACTTACTACGTACTGCATATCGATAAGCTTTATTCTTCTAGCATATTCGCTTACGCGTTTACTCGCGCTTCTCTCTCTCTCTCTCTCTCTCTCTCTCCTTTTGTTCATTCATTATTCTTTCAATCTCATTATTATATTTTTGTATTTGTTTAACATTTATCTTCTATTTTATTCTTATCTCTCTACACGTAAATAAATAAATTTATTTATTTTTATTTTATATAGCATAAATGAGATATACAATACAAGTTATTTTCTTTTTTTATTTTACTATATAGTTAAGACAATACATAATTACGTTTCACTATAGTTAAATACAACACATGCATATACAAAAATACAAACGCATACATATATAATACTTTTTTTATTTATAAAATATACAATATCTTATTTATGTTTTATAAAATAAAGATGAATAAATTGATTTATTATCATGTAGGAGAACAAGAATAGAAAGAATAAAAGTCGAACAAATAAAAGTTTATAATAATGGGAATGAAAGAATACAATAAAGAACAAGCAGAGAAATAGAGAGAGAGAGAGAACGAATGAGGAGCAAGCGAGATGCTAACATGAAAGATTTCCGAAGTCTCCCTCGCGAGGCTCGCTTTATCTATAATCTTTCGAGTTATATATCGTAAAATTTTTGTTTTTTGCGCTTCTTGATCCGAAAATAATTACAATGAATTAATGATATTTTACCGATTAAAATGATACTAAATGATAATTTTTAATGAATTATGTAATTAAAATTATGATTACTTATTTCATTAAAAATAATTCGATTTATCATGTAAGATTGCTGTTCTGTCCATCGCGACATCACGCAACTAATCTACTGCTCTGTTTTATTCTTGAGCTTCCATTTCGCACATACACATATGCGCGAAAATTTTATTTTGCAAAATCTTTGGTACAAAGTTTCTAAACTCACTTCTCTAAGTTCACTTATACTCTTTGATGAAATGCCGAGTGCGGAATACACTGATTAGGCACATGCAAATTACAAATCTTTTATATTAAGTAAATGTTGACGGCACAGGCCGATAACGAAACTGTAATTTTATAATTTTTTTTCTTTTTTCATATGAAATGTTAAAACCGGCACTCCGTTATTATGTATACTTTAATTGTGGAAAAGAATTTATTGATATCTATAATCAACAAAAATATTTTGCATAATAACTAATATTCGCGTTTTTATCGATAAAACAGACTTTTGTGGATCCCCTTAACCCTTTTAAAACGTACATGATGTCGTAAAACTATGTTCTACTCATTAAAGTTTTTTCATTAAAAACTTTTTAATGAGTAACGACCGACGGCTAAAACCTTTTGAAGGTCACTCAGGATCATGTCCTTGACGACATATATCAAGGTCAAGATCATTCGAGGGGGGGTCCATTTTTATGCAAGTTTATCAAATAATAATATATTAACAAGTGTAAATAAATGCATAGATAAGAGAATATAAATTCGGAAAAATCGGGATGTTCGTCGGCCTCAACGTTTTAACGTGGCCAAGCGCAAGAATATTGCGTTTTACGACACGCGCGAGTAAAAATCGATTATGCGTACGCGAATTTCCAGACGCGCAGGGCGTGTCTGGGCCTCGATAGCGATGGAAAATCCCTTAAATCTTGATATATAATCCCACGCCAAATTCTAATGGTGTATAAAAGAAATATAAAGCCGTATAGCAGTCGTTCACGCAACAATAATTCGAAATTGTGGAATATGATCTCAATATCGTTGTTCGGATCTGACTTTTCTCTAACCTTTGATTTAATAATAATTATAGCGACAGCGAATGACGGCCGCTGCGCAAATGAGAAAATATTAATTATGCGACTAACATGACGCACTTATTAGAGAATATTATAATTACGAGAAGTATAATAACTCCGCAATATAAACACACTCTCCTAATACAGTACGAAAAACCAGTTACAAAAATTATCCCGAAAATATAATACATACGTAGCATACGAGATCTTCATAATGTACGGAATATATTCGAGGCGCGAAACATCCGCAATATCTGAGCTCGCTGCAAGATATAGTAAGACAAAAACGGTAGCGATAAATCGAAAAATACAAGTATGTCTGTCGGCGGCGAGATTCCCGGGAGAGAGAATACTTACGCAATACAAGAAGACTCGGATAAGCCGGTTCGGTCGTGCTATTTAATCTCAAACGTGAAAGTATTGCAAAAATTCGGAAAAGACTAGATTAACTTACGATAGCGACGAATAAATAGGGGAGCATCCTGTTTGACCATGTTGATATTAACCACGGTCCCGATTGACCACGTTGAGATTAATCACGTTGCGATTGACCACGTTGATGTTGACGTTTATATTGACCACGGTCTAGATTGACCACAGTCCCGATTGACCACGTTGATATTTACCACGGTTCCGATTGACCACGATCCCGATTGACCACAGTTCAAACTGACCACGGACCCGATTGACCACATTGATATTGACCACGGTCCCGATTGACCACGTTAATATTTACCACGTTGAAATTAACCACGTTGATATTGACCACGTTGACATTGACCACGGTCGCGATTGACCACGGTCCCGATTGACCACGTTGAGATTGACCACGCGTCGCTTTTGACCATGTTGCGATTGACTACGTTGATATCGGCCATGTTAATATTGATCACATTAATATTGACTACGGTCCCGATTGGTCACATTCATATTGATGACGCGGTCCCGATTGACCACGGATCAATATATGTCGTTATTGGGGCATGTACTTTGCAAATTGTTAAGCGGGCGTCATTAAACAGCACGGCTCATTCGAATCATAATTCGGAATTAGCTTTACAGCAGGACGACGTCCGTTTCACCGGTTCCCAGTTTCTAGCGCGTAGTTTGTCTCGTAAGAATGGTTCTCGCTAAGGTCTTCGCTCTCTAGCCGGTCCGTCGAACAGTGACGAGCGGAAGGCCCGCAGGAGATACGCCGGCATATTAATTTATTAGTAAGCTACTTATGGCACTTCCAAATCCTTAGGATCGTTGCGTGGTCTTGTCAGCCCTTGCGGTATCGATGTTTTGATCCTCGATAGCGTCTTTCCTCTCGCCTCTTCCTTTGGGACGTGGAGAACATTTTTCGGTAGCATACAGACTGATCTGGGACTATTCTGTCCCTTCGTCACTCCGGATGGTCCCCTTCTCGATTGCCTTATCGATTTTGGATTTCATCCAGGTCGAAGCATCGGACTCATGTACCGGGCGTAGTTCTGTACCTCCGTGTCGAGGTTCTCATGCAAGTAGCATGCAAAGGGGCCCTCCCCTTCGGCATCCTCGTATCCTGTGGGCAACGGTTTTTTTAAAATGCGACAGCGATTACTCTCTGCCATGATTACATAGGTGATCTTTAAAGATATGATGCCATTACGTGGCGTACTCCGTGTATGTCGGATCAGGCCTCCACTCGTCCTGAATGTTCTCTCGTGCACTCTGCTGTCCCCGGATAAGATCTCGTCACTCTCTCTACTGCTTACTGTTGTTACGCAAATTCTCTTAGATTTGCACCAAAAAAAAAACGCAATAAAATCGCAGGATCGCGTCTGAACCCGTGCTCTCTTTCTCCTTAAGTCGAGAGAACGGAGATCCGCGCAATCGTCCTCAGCCAGACTACTCCGCTCTTGTGATGGTCGACCAAAGACGTCACGTCACAATTTATATATACACAATACATATATACACAATACATATATACACAATATATATATACACAATACACATGTATCAATATACAGGGTGATTCAAAACAACCTTCTGTCCTTACAATGTCATATACTTGACACTATTCTAAGACGATTTTTCCTTTGCCAAAATTTTTTTCGAGGCTTAGTTTTTAAATTATAAGCCAAAATAGTTAACGAATTACGGGCCGCGTACGCGAGGCAGGCAGGGGTGGCGCAACTCACCGTCCGATGCTGGTGATTATTGTGATATTGTCTTATTATTATATTTGGGCATTCTACATATGAACACTCCTCGAGACAAAGCGTCGCGCTCCTTAGTTACGCGTATCTCGCGACTCGTCGCTAACGCACGAGCTGTGAGTGGGGGGGCAATAGGCGTGAGCCACGGAATCGGGCCGAAATGTGCAACTAAATCCGAGCACTGTTTTAGACAAAAGTTGTTTGGTTCTGAGGAAAAAGGAGATAGAAATATTAGTTAGACCTTGAATGGCATTGTTAAGGATATATCAAGGTCACATTAAATTTATTATATTAATTAATATATTAATATAAAAAAAATTATTTTTGAAAAAGTATGTAATTATTTACAATGTATTTTTTTAAACAATTATTTGTTTTTTTTTACGCTAATTGATTTGTCTCATTATTCTGTACGTAAAAGTATTACGGTAAGATTATCGAAAACTAAATATTTTACGAGATATTTTATTTTTTATATTCAAATATGTCAGAATAAAATATAAAGTAACTCAAAAAGTACTTAATGAAAAAATACCTTATTATAGTGTTTTGAAAAACTCGAGGTAAGCTATAATAATATGTGAAAAAATAGAGGGTTCCATTTAAGAAATTTATGATTTTCACGTGACTTTGACAATGCTATTCAAGGTCGTACTAATATTACTATGTAATACGTTACTTGAAACCCTACAACTTTTGTCTGAAATAATTTTGTCTGCCATTCTCGGTTTTCGAGATATTCGGCTGGCATGGGTGGTCTGATTCATCCTGTATACCAGGTATATACATATGAAACCGGAATTTGACCATAGCTGGTCCTTTTTTTTTTTTGTTACGAAGGGGGAAATGCTTTTACGCATACCCCGCCCCGATGGGGAATCGAGGCGGGGTTATGTGGGACTCCCCCCGACCTGACGGTCGAGGGACTACCCACTAAAACCCCCTCCGGGTTGTCCATCCCTGGCTTTATCGGGGACCTCTCCGGAAACTGGCATCTGCACTACTTCAGAGAGGCCCCCTGCCAGTAGTCACGGATGACAACCGTCCTGCTGGGGAGGAAATATTTCCTCCCCAGAGTCCCTATTCTTATATGGGGACATCCTCCCTACGGCACCCCGGCTGGAGGGGGAGGAGGACTAGGAGGAAGAAAACCTTCCACCTCCATATCCTCCGTCCCTCCGCCCCCATGGTGCCATCCCCCGTAGTCGGATAGGGATCCGCCGCCTCCGTCGCGGCGGACGGGTCAGTCTCCTGCGGCTGGCCCAGGGCCCCTTGCGACGCACTGGCCCCCCCCCCTCCTTTCCCTCGCGGCGCGGGGAGGGGCACAACCCTTTGCCCCCACGCAATGATCCGACGGCCTCCCCAGGTCCGCACAAACGGGACAACTGGGGGCCTTCGCCGGACACCTCGATGCGGGGTGTCCGGGTGTGCCACACCTGTAGCACAACCCGGACCGATCCCGATCCTCCGTGCAGTGCTGCCTGACGTGGCCGATCGCCAGGCAGCGGTAGCAGCGCAGGGGGCGGGCGCGAAGCACCACCACCTGTGCCCATGCCCACCCCACGCGCACCCTCCCGGCAGCCGCCACCCTCCTTACGAGGGCAACGGGTGCCCGAACCCACACGGTCCCCGGGCCGAACGCGGGCCTCCGGATCTCTCCGATCCGAAGACCCCCGCCCGTCGGCCCCCCGAGGACCGAGAGGGCCCGCCTAACTTCCTCCAGGGTAACCGAGCTGTCCAGCCCTCTAAGTCGCATCTCCGCGAACTTAGAGGGCCGGGCAACCCGGACCCCTGTCCCCTCCAAGACCCCCCTGAGGCTTTCCGCGAGCCTGTCCGCGAGCTCGTCGGACGTGGGGGGTTCAGGGTCCTCCTCTCGGACCCTCGCCGGTCTGGGAACCTCGATGAGGGTCCCCCCATTCGCGGCGCTCCTCACGCGAGTGTCGGCGATGCCCAGTCCCGAGAGGTCGATGCACTCCCGGGCCCTGGCCATCGCCGCCCCGACGGAGAGCCCCGCACCTTCCGGTGCCGACAGCAGAACCGCCGCCGTCCCCGGAGGCCGAGGTCTCCGCCCCTTCGCCCTCCCGACCTGTGCTGGCCGCATAGGGGCAGCGCCTCTCCTCCTCCCACCGGAGGGCCCACCCGGCCCCGGGGGGGGGAATCGGGGGTGGGGCGGGACCCCTATCGGTCCCGCGCCCATCCCCCCTCCTCCGCACCACCTGCACCCACGTCTCTCCCGCATACGCGGGAGGAGGCGCCGCAGGCGGTGCCTGCTGGGCCCGGTCGGAAATAGCGGGAGGGGCTGCAGCCATCCTCTCACCTCCTCTCCGGGCTCTGCCCCTCTCGGCCTGCTGGGCCCGGTCGGGGTAGGCGGGGGGGGCCACAGCCCCTCCCCCACCCCCCCCCTCCGGGACTTGCCCTTTTGCGGCCGCTGGGCCGGGAGGGGCCTAGCGGGGGGGCCGCAGCCTCCACCCCACCGCCCCGCCCGGGCCCGCCGCCGGTCCCTCCTCCGCCCCCGATCCGTCCGAGCGCGGACATGAGGCGCTCCTCGACGCCTCTTAGGCCCTCGGCCAGTAGGGCCTCTACCTGGGCCACCGAGAGGAGCCCCGAATGCCCCCCCGTGCCCACCTCTTCCCTATCCACCTCCATCCCCCCCATATCGGGGGGAAACGGGGATGGCGGGCCCCGGGGAGTCCCCAAGGATCCCGCGAGCCCTACCGCGCGCAGAAACCCCCAGGACTGACTCCGCGGAGCCCTCCCTAACCCCTCGGGTGGAGGCCCCCGGAGGGGGGGAGCCCGCCGAAATGAAGGCCCCCTGCGGGTCCCCCACCGGCGGGCCCCCCGACGCCCCCACCGTCGTCGCCCCACAAGGGCCGCGAGGTCCTGAGGACCTTCGACGGGGGACTCCTCCCGTCTGGGGGGGTCGTCTCAGGGCGTGGTACCTGTCCCCCCCTCAGAATCGCGACCTCCTCCCTCAACGCCGCGATCTCGCTCTCGCAGGTGGTCAGTCTCCTCCTCAGCCACTCGTTGGCCGAACGGAGGAGGCCCACCTGCGAGTCCTCGCCGGTCCCTGTCCGGCTGAGGAGCTCCGCGCAGTACGCCTTCACCCTGACCGCCGTGAGGTGCATGCCGCGCTTAAAAGTCCCCTTGAGGTTGCTGGAGACGGACACCATTCGCTCCAGCTCCCCAAGGGACTCGCGCGCTCTCCTCTCGATCTCCGCCGCCGTGAGGTCCCGGGCCTGCTCGGCCACCTCGTGCTCCGAAGGCAGCGAGCGAGTGCCTTGGGTCTCCGGGGGAACGAACCCAGCCTGCAGGGATCGCTCCTCCTCGAGAACCCTCAGCTCCCGCTCCTTCGCCGCCGCGAGGCGCTCGATCGCCTCCGCCCTACCTACATATTCCCCCGTCGTCGGTGGGCGTCCCCTCTTCCTCTTGGCCAGGGCTGCCAGCTCCAGGTCCTCGGATCGCACCGGGGAAACACTGCGGCTCCTCGTCCCCGCACCAAGGCTCGAGCTCGATGGAGTTCTCGCCCTGAGTGTTTCCACCTCGGTGGTCCTCCTAGTGGTCCGCCGGGCCTCCGCCTCCTGCCTCCGCACGGTCCTCGAGGGAGCACCCTCCCTAGAGCACCCAGACGCGCCCCCGGTGTCCAATTGGTGTTTTTCGGGGGGAATCCACTTTCCTTTGCGGGTGTAGCAATTGGTGAAAAACTCCTCCAATTCCCGTCCACAGTCACTCTCCACAAGGGGTATCCCCTTCGTGCACTCGAGGTACTCTTCGACCGTCGAGCCACCAACCTCGGGATCATCCAAATACCTCGGCAGCCGATCCAGTACGACCACCGGGGATTTCTTCTTCCTCCTCCTCTCGCCGCTCGGTGGTTTAGCGGCCTTTGTTTCTGGGGATGGGGGTATCCCTTCCTGCGGGATATCCTCCACCTCCACCTCCATCGCGCTCCCAACGTCCACCTCGGCGGTAGTCCGTTCCCCGGCCGTGCCCGTCGGCAACACGGCCGGTAGCCCATCGTCGGATGACGACCTAGGAGTGGCTGGGACGATACCACTCCTCTGCCGGTCCAAGGTATCCGAACCCTTGGTGTTCGTTCGCTTCTTTGTCGGCATATTCATCTGTAACAAAGAATTGGTTTGATTTCGGGGTTTTCCTTCCCCTAGGACGGTTGGCTCCACCACGCCTCACGAGCCCGCCCTGCCCGGCTTTTTTAGAGAGATATGCTCCTCCTTTGACTGGCTCTTAGATCTCTTCCACTTCCCGCACAAGGCGGGAAGCTTCAGGGGAGCAATCTCACCACGTCAAGGTGGCCAGCCGTCGAGAGGGTCCATAGCTGGTCCTAGCTGTCAATGTAGTTACCGTCAAACCGCGTCATTAGCGCCATTTTCTTGTTTTGACATCTGATAAAGATTTTCAACTCACAACAATACAAATTTCATACAACAGCATAGTTTTTAATAGTGTTGAACATGTCGAATTTTGTACCTGGAAACTACGATTTGCGGACAGCATTGATTTTCTGTTACCATTTAAAGAAAACTGCTGCAAAATCGCATCGGATGCTTGTCGAAACTTACGGTGAGCATGCTCTTGGTAAATCACAGTGCTTTGAGTGATTTAAAAAATTCAAAAGTGGCGATTTTGACGTGAGAAACGAAGAACGTGGAAGACCACCGAAAAAGTTTGAAGACAGCGAATTGCAAACGTTGTTGGATGAGGATGACGCTCAAACGCAACAACAACTCGATTTGAATCAAGCTTTGCGTGAAAAACGACCAGAATATCAAAAAAGGCAACACAAAGTGATTTTGCTTCATGATAATGCACCATTACACACAGCAAAACCGGTCAAGGAAACGATTGAGGCGTTTAGTTGGGAAATACTTTCGCATGCGGCTTACTCACCAGACTTGGCTCCATCCGATTACTACTTATTTGCATCGATGGGACACGCACTTGCTGAGCAGCACTTCACTTCTTACGAAAATGTACGAAAATGGCTCGATGACTGGTTTGCCTCAAAGGAGCAACAGTTTTTTTGGCATGGCATCCACAAATTGTCAGAGAGATGGGAAAAATGTATAGCTAGCAACGGGCAATACTTCGAATAAAATATTTTTTATCATTTTCATACAATAAACGTGTATTTTCTATACAAAAATTCCGGTTTCATATTTATATACCTGGTATATGTATACATATACATATATGTATATATATCAGGGTTGGGAACGTTACTCTATAAAAGTAACGCGTTACCGCTATTTTTTGTAAAAACCCAATAAACACACGACGGTATATTATACGTTTAAATTAAGTATTTACGGGTATCTAAATATAATAGATTCAACGTATATCATTTCGTATAATTTTAGTTGTGATGAAATAGAAAAAAAGCGAAACAAAATATAAAAATACAACAATAAGATTTTCACCTTTGAACACGCTGTCGAAATTCAATATCACCGATGGAATCGTTAAGAAATGGATCGAATGATCGCAAACTCGTTCCCTGCGGCAGTTTTCGGCACTATTCTCCACAGTTTAAAACTTTCAAGTTGTTAATTATTTCGTCAATTCACGAATATTGATAGAAAATGCCAAAATGTACACACACTTGCGACAGTTAAACACGAAATAAAATAAAATACAAAAATCCGACAAGATCTTAAGCTTTAGGAATGTTATTTGATCCGTGGAGCTGTCGGCACTGACTGAAATGATATGGCAGCTTGTTACGAGAACGAGGTCCCGGCTAACATGCACACAATCAAAGAACCTCGTACATGTGCTGCGCAGAGCGCTCTGCACAGTACATGTACGGGGTTCTCTGATTGTGTGCGTGTGAGCCAGGATCTCGTGTGGCAACACAGCTATGGCAGTAGCGGCAGCCGGACAGCCAGTTCACCGCGGAATCGAGATGCTTATGTTTAACAAAAGACGAATATCAATATAGTTCTTTGTTGCCGCAATACTATGAAGCCGTTTTAGTAAATTTTTAATTTTACTTACCATTGAACATATATCTATATGCACTTGAACCAAATTCACTTTCCTTCACAGAAAATGAAACATACGCACTTCAGAATACACTTACACATATTAAAATGCAATGATTATTCCAATGAGCTATATATAATCCATGCGATATATTTTATAAATCATTAAAATATTTATATATTAATGTAATAATATATCTCATTCGGCTGTAAAACAGCCATTGGAATGTGTACCTCTCGCCATTTGAGCCGAGTAAATATTTGTACTGATGTACTTTACCATTTATTGTAAACTCGGTTAAATAAAGACGTTATTATTATTATTATCATAACAATAAAATTGCGTGTCACATTAGTTTAATGAGAAATCCATAAAATTATTAATACTATAATCAAAATTAAAATTCAAAATATATATGTATCATGACATGGATATTAGGAATAGTTGTATAACGCGATATCTTTATACGTTTATAAAGGAAGTTCGTGTAATCATTATAAATGTTGAGAACATATCTCTATTTAGCTTAATATATCGTTAAATATAAATAATATAAAATATATTTAAAATATTTTTATTAGTCGTATAATATTTTAGTTGTAAAATCATGTGTGTATATATATTATTTTTGTGCAACAGTTTATTGACGTTTTAAAAACATAGATTATATTATTTATACAATAGTATTTTCTAAACATTTATAAATGAGATCTTTTTCATAAATTATATACATTTTCAATAAACGTTTTTTCGATTACATAAATATACGATTTTAAGGAATAAAATAGACATAGATACATTCTAAAAATTAAATCTTTCTTTTCGTATATTCGTATACTATTTTTCAACGTATAAATTCGTTTTGTATTATAAAAACATAATAAAAACGGATATCATTATCGTATATTATATGATCGTATAAAAACCATAAAAATTAAAACGTTTATCTGGTATACTTATACCACTTTTATACTAATTCTACGTTTAATAAACGCTTAATATACCATCATGTGTTTATTGGGAAGTAACTCGTTACCGTTACTCGTTACTGATTTAAAAAGTAACGCGTTATCGTTACTGTTACTTAAAAAGTAACGATTCGTTACTTTCGCGTTATGTTTTTGTTTTTGTAATGCTAAAATAAGCTATTAGATTATAAAATTATTTAATAATCAATATTAAATGTAATAATCTATGTTACAAGTAAAAACTCTAAATTAGTCACAATATAGCAAGCTTTTTATATTAAACTTATTTAATGATTCTAATTTTTTATATTAATATCTTTACTTTTTAATATACTTATCTTTATAGGAATTTAAATTGTAATTTACTGTGGAGGTCGCGTGGATGTGTTCGAAGATAGGATGTCGATTGAAAGGTAGAATGCGTGGTCTATGTATCGACAGTACTCTGCGTTGATACCACTGCTT
>NW_027223445.1:0-37285 GCF_030449975.1 Polyergus mexicanus
AATGTGGTAGAAATTACAGACTTACTGCCCGTACTTATGCGGAGCGATTCCCAAATCGCCGCCATCCTACTGATCAACAAATTATAAACATTGAAAGGAGATCTCGTAATAATCCACTTCATCGCGAAAGGCGAAGGAATAGACTTCATAATAATAATGACCCTAGATTGCTCGCAGTTTTGGCTATGGTTCATCAAAATCCCCATATTAGTACCCGTCAAATAGAACGAGAACTGGGAATCCCTCAAACTACGGCACATAGATTGTTACGATCAGTCAAGCAGTTTCTTGAGAAGTAATTAATGAGTAATAAAAAATAATGAGAAGTTTGTTTTAAGACTAATTTCGAGTATTAACAATGAAAACGTGGTATTTTTATTGTTAATTTATTGCAGAATCGTAAGCATGGGTTCTCAGTAAGAGAAATCGAAGAAATTGAATTTCGTCGATTACAGCGCCATGTATCATGAATCGAGAAAAATGTTTCAGACAAATTGTATGTGTTTTTAGCCAAAGATTCCGAATATGTAATAAAAAATAGGGGTTCCCATTTAAGATTTCAAACTTGCCCCCCCTCACCGCCCAGGGGAAGGGGTGGGGGGGCTCATTTTAACGTCATTGTACGTCCCCCTCGAAATGACAAAATTTTGATTCTAAACATTTTTTCGTAGTGTGCTTATTTTTCGAGTTATTTGGCTGCCTAAGTTAAAATGGGTCACCCTGTATAAGCCCGACCGGCCGAGACATCGGACCAGATCCCATCCTGCCATCCAGCTCCTAACATCGATCTAACCACGACTTTTTGGGGGCTAAGGTTGTCCTTAGCTCTACTGGGTTGCCCCGACTCTCTCTACCTCCAGGACTGAAGTTGCTCTCAGCTCTGTCGGGTTGTACCGGCTCCTATCTCTGCCGCTCCTAGAGCCGAGGTTGCACTCAGCTCCGCCGGGTTGCACCGGTTCCTATCTCTGCCTGGGGCCAAGGTTGTACTTGGCTCCGTCGGGTTGCACCAACCTCCGTTGCCAAGGCAGGGTCCAACGTAACACTCGACCATGCCCGCAACACCTAGCCACTCAGTTTGACACTAGATCAATGCTGGGATTTACTTGCACATTTCGGCCCGATTCCGTGACTCACGCCTATTGCCCTCCACTTACCGCTCGTGCGTTAGCAACGAGTCACCAGATACGCGTAACTAAGGAACGCGACGCTTTGTCTCAGGAGCGTCCGTATATAAGAATGCCCAAATATAATAATAAGACAATACTTTTCTATAATTAAAAGTTTTTCTTCAATATTTTATATCAATGAATCATAAAATATTGAAGAAAAACTTTTAATTCTAAGAATTTTCGCGCTGTATTTAGAAAAGTATTGTCTTATTATTATATTTGGGCATTCTTACATATAAACGCTCCTGAGACGAAGCGTCGCGGTCCTTAGTTACGCATATCTGGCGACTCGTTGCTAACGCACGAGCGGTGAGTGGGGGGCAATAAGCGTGAGCCACGGAATCGGGCCGAAATGTGCAAGTAAATCCCAGCACTGCACTAGATCATAAGTTGCATGTCGTAGACCTAAGTCGCTAGCTGCACCGTAGTACTAAGCCTGGTAGAAATAAGTTCGCTAGTTATAACCGCGTCGTATAAATAAGCTCGCTAGAAATAAGCCTGGTATAAACATGTCCGCTAGTTTTAACCGCGTCGTAGGAATAAGCTCGCTAGTAATAAGCCGGGTAGAAATAAGTCCGCTAGTTCTAACCGCGCCGTAGAAATAAGCTCGCTAGCAATAAGACCTGTTAGTAATAAGTCCGCTAGTTCTAGCCGCGTCATAGCTTTAAGTCCGTCCATTAATCCTGCTAGTAATAAATCCGTTCGTTATAGCTGCGTTGCTAATCCGCACCCGCACCTCGACATCAGCCCAACGGACGTCTACCGACATCATCTGGCCCTGCACGCTACTCTGTACATATCCATCTCTATCTCAATAAACTATCTTTACTATCTACATTGTGTTATCGCAAGCTTGAATCTCCCCTCCTCGGACACCGACGAGTCGATCCGAGCGTCGAGCGAGGTGACCGCGTTACAATCCTTTGGGCATACAAATCCCGAAAGACACCCTCCTTAGTGGTTGGGCGCAAAACATTAATTATACGACGATTTGTTTCAATCGAATAAACATGATATAATTTTGTTTCTCAAATAACATACACAGTATTTCAAAAATTTGATGAATATATATAGAGTGTCAGATAATTTTTTACACACCCGAAGTATGAAGGTAGATTGATTCAAACTGAGAAGGAAAGTCCTATACCGTTTTGCAAAATTCACAATAATTGTTGAATTATTAATTAAACCGTCTGAGCGAATAAGTACGTAGAAAGCGATAGGTCGGACTCGATAGGCATGTAAAATGTCTTATTGTTTACGTCTCCTAGCAACGTCTAATAGTGAGAAGTGGGATCACGCAGTGCGCGGTGAGCGATGCGTGTCATATGATACCGCGCCAAAAAATTATTAGACGTGGCTATTAAACGTCGTTAGGAGACGTAATCAATAAGTCATTTTATATGCCTACTGCAGTGCTCGGAATTAGATGCCCTTTTTGGGTTGATATCTGAGGCGACGTCTACAATCCCCCCACTATTGTTCAAGGGTCGACAGCCGCCGGTCGCGTGGGTAACACTGTGCCTCAGGAGAGTCTCTATATAAATATATATATGTATAATAGATTACATATAAATATAATATATTAATAATAGAAATTTTGATATTCAATTATTTATGAAAATAAAAATTATCTAGCAAAGAAAATTTTTATGACAATTTGGTGAAAGGATCCCAGCATATTTTTGATATAGAGACTTTCCTGACAGCTTTTCGCACAGCGTTACACGTGCGATCGGCAGCTCAAGTATCGAATCTCGAATGGTAGTGGGGAGGATTGTAGGCATCGCCTCAGATATAAGTCCGAAAAGGGCATCTCTCTCTCTAATTCCAAGCTCTGGCATACTGAATCCGGCCTATCGCTTTCTACGCGCTTATTCGCTCAGACGGTTTAATAAATAAACTGTCTGAGCGAATAAGCGCGTAGAAAGCGGTAGGCCGGACTCAGTTAAACTTTTATTAATAACTCAACAACTATTGCGAATTCTGCAAAACGGTATAGGATTTTCCTTTTCGGTTTGAGCCAATCTACCTTCACGCTTTGGGTGTATCAAGAATTATCGGACACCCTGTATAAGCAAATTAATTATGTTGTTCAAAAACAGAAACTACTATATTTAACAAAACATAATTTAACAAACATTGATTAAATATTATTATTTTGATAAATGTATCAATAAATATTTATTCCATTTAACAACGCAACATCTTTGAACCTAATAATATTATTTTCCACATACCCATATGAAAAAACTGATGAGTTACAAAAGGATGGAGGCACAAGTTGACAGTAGCGACAATAGCCGCTTCACAAATGCCAGATCGAATCATCCTGTAAGCTTCCGTCATAGCGAAATGACTCGAGCTACATGCACAATCAATATTATACGACGGTCCAGTAACGCCGAGCCAATAAGAAATTCTGTTTGCTGTCATGCCTTTATGGCATTCAAGAATGGGTAGTCCAGCAATCTATTAGCAACCATGATACAGTTTTTATATACAGGGTGTCCGGTAATTATTGACACACCCGAAGTGTGAAGATAGATTGGGCCAAACTGAAAAAAAAGTCCTGTACAATTTTTTTATAACGCTTAATAAAGAAATTATTATTGAATAAAGTCTGATCAATCAGCGCCGACCTTTAGCCGGGCGCACGTCGGTGAGCCGCGCACTTGGTATTATGCGGCGGTGCACACTTCACGGCGCGCGGCTCACTGACGTGCGTCCGACTAAATGGCGCTGATTGGCCAGACTTTACTCAATAATAACTCTTTTATTAAGCTTTATAAAAAAAATGATTCAGAATTTTTCAATCCAGTTTGAGCCAATCTACCTTCACACTTCAGGTGTGAAAATTATCGGACAACTTGTATACATATATAAATATTTCATATAAATATTTTCTCCATATTTAGCAATATTTTTGTACACATAATAATATATTTATATACTTTTAAAAGCGCGTTTGTTTTATCGATTTCTGATATTAAGTTACTGAATAACCAATATGAATCACATACGTGAGGTTTTTCGTATATTAATGGCTGATGTGAATCACAAATAATTATTGCTGTAATAACGCTTGTGTTAGTTCCCTGTAATTCTGCAGGATTTACACCCGCATCAATAATTGCTTCATAGGTATGCTCAAATAAGATTCTGTATCCAGGATCAATCACATGAACTTCTTCGACCGATATGTTAAAGAATTCTGCGTCAAATTTTTCTATATTATTGATTTTTCCTATTCGAGGAGGCATCTCGAAGATAACTGTTAAAATTTAAAATAATTTGGATAAATATAATATTGTCATACTATTAAATCATGGATAACAAATTATACTAAAATATTTGTAAAGATATATTTTATATATGTAATTTTATTTATTTATGTATGTGATTATATGTGAACTTTTTTCCCCAGATAGTCTCGAGAAAAAATTTTATTACAGTTGGTCCAGCGTTGATGATCGCTCGAACCAAGATCCATTTTATTGAAAAGGTTGTTCTGAAATTTTTTTATATTGTTACAATTAGGAAATCGTCCGGCAATGCCAGAGATAACAATTTCTTCTTCAGCATCAATGCTGACATATGGATTGAACCGCTTGTTTTTTTTCCATCTTTCACAAATTCAAATAATTCTGAAAAGAGATACTAAAACTTTATTTCAGTGTTACATATACATATATATGTAATTAAAATGACAGAAATTGAAATTTTAAACTATTTTTGAAACAACGGAAAGTTTAGCATAAAATATATAGAAAAAAAGAACAGTCGTACAATTTTAAATTTCTTATAGTTTTCCAAGTAAGTATGTATAAAATAAAAGTTTTTTTAAATTTTTCTAATCAATGACCTAATTGTAGTATAGAAAGATTGGTTTAATTATTCAAAATTTCAACATCATTATTTAGAAATTTGCTGATAAAAAGAAAGTTTTCTCTCTAAAATAAATTATGACTATATAAATGTATCATTATTAGGTAAGAACAATTATTAAGATGATTATAAGACATAAAATGTAGCATTATTCTTAAGAGACAAAAAAGATTTCCGAATTTTAAGTTTCAAGATATCGAAAAACAGATTTAAATAAAAAAATTAGCAGAATAAAAACGTAGCATAGATGTTTAGAATATTTAGAGCAAAAAGGAGATCAATAAAACTATAAACTTTATTTCACGTTTGTTTAAATTATGAGCACTATATTGTGCACATGATTCAGTTACATATAGAAATAATCTTTGAAATAACTTACTCAAACATTAAAAAAATATATTTGATGAAAAACAAGAAAAATTTATACTCACCACGATTAATTTTCAAATAATTTTTTTTTTACTGACAGTAACTCTATTAAAAACTTAAGAACTATTATGAACTTTATAAAACTGGCTAATATGATGACCTACACCATAGAGCAAAACATGCCACACTATCTGTTAAATCAGATATGAACTATGTGATAACTACTCAATATATAACATCTTCACTTCCGGGAAAATAGGTGGCAGAAATCAATTATACATTCAATTAGAATCACTTTATATACATTGTATCAAAGTTTAGCGGTTACGCAATCGTAAAGTAAGAATGTTAAAGTAGTATTTTGCGAATATTCATGCGAGATGCATTGTTTGTTCAAACTTATGCGCAGTTATAAAGCATTGAAAATATATATACATAACAGATTCACTTCCGGGAAAAAGAATAGATGGCAGAAATCAGTACAATAATACATTCAATTAAAATCACTTTACATATTGTGTTAAAGTTCAGCAGTTACGAAATCACAAAGTGAAAACATGCGAGTTAAAATAGTATTTTGAAAATTATATTCAAATGCGAGATGGATTGTTTGTTCAAACTTATGCGCAGTTATAAAAAAATCAAAAAAATATGCAATAAATCTTTTTTGCGTTAAAAATATTAAATCACCTAAAAAAAACCCCACAAAGGTAAAAAAAATACGCAAGTATATAAAAAAAAACGCAACTTGTACGCAAAAAAAGTTTAATATCTATTCCTAAAAAATAACATTTAAAAAAATTTTTCCTTGGAAAATAATTTTTATACAAAATAAAAAACTAAATGATTTTCCTGTAAAAAATAAAAACCTTTAAAAAATCAAAAATCAAAACTAAATATGAAATCAAGTTAACTAACCAAGTACATAGAAACATTTCAGTTTGTGAGAGTGTGTAATTTGAAATAGTATTTGTTTGGTAAAATCAGTCTTGCATTTATAGAAATATTATAGATTCTCTCGAGAGAAAATTAAAATGCATTTTATTTTTATAAAATTACACTATTATGTCCCTCCTCCCCCCCAATAAATATTATATATATTATATAAAATAGCAGTTATATTGCGAATTTTGTTACAAATAGTACATTATAAAACTACTTAACCCTTACTGCAATAATGTCGATCACATCGATCATCAATTTCGAGTTTAAAAGTGCCCCGTGCCAAACTGATCGACTTGTCTTGAAATTAATCATAAGCTTTACCAGACAGATCTGGAACGAAAAGAATTAAAATTAAAGTGACGTACAAATACTTGGCGTGCCCAATCTGAAATAAAAATTTCCAAAGGATTATCAGAAATAATTCATAATATATTAATAAAAATATATGACTTATAATGCGACACGGGCACGCCAAATTTCTGTATCTCACTTTAATTTTAATCCTTTTCGTTCCAGGTCTATCTGGTAAAACTTATGATTAATTTCAAAACAAGTCGATCAGTTTGGCACGGGGCATTTTTAAACTCGAAATTGATGATCGATGTGATCGACATTATTGCAGTAAAGGTTAAGTAATTTTATAATGTACTATTTGTAATAAAATTCGCAATATAATTGCTATTTTATATATTATATATAATATTTATTGGGGGGGGAGGGGCATAATAGTGTAATTTTACAAAAATAAAATGCATTTTAATTTTCTCGAGAGGATCTATAATATTTCTATAAATGCAAGGCTGATTTTATCAAATAAATACTATTTCAAATTACAAATTCTCACAAACTGAACTGCTTCTATGTATTTGGCTAGTTAACTTAATTTCATATTTAGTTTTGATTTTTGATTTTTAAAAAATTTTTGTTTTTTAGAAGAAAATTATTTTTTAGTTTTTTATTTTGTTTGAAAATTATTTTTCAAGGAAAATTTTTTTTAAATGTTGTTTTTTAGGAATAGATATTAAACATTTTTTGCGTACAAGTTGGGATTTTTTTGTATACTTGGCGTATTTTTTTTTACCTTTGTGAGGTTTTTTTTAGGTGATCTCATTGCTTTTTGTAAATTAATATATACCAAAAAAGTTTTTTTAATAAAATAATGTAATATAGTTATACGTATGCAAAGAAAATCAAAGTATACATATTATGTATGTATAGTGACAAAGCAAATAACATTTTGTTGCAGTAAAATCTACTTTAAAAATAATAAGTAAATACTATGTATGAATACTTTGGTTTCCTTTGTATATGTAAAACTAATATTATAGTAGCATATTGTGCAATGCGAGATATTTATAAGCTTTCCTTTTATTTGTAAAATAATGTAATATAGTTATACGTATGCAAAAAAATCAATATACAGGGTGTCCTAGACCACCCGTACATCCATTTTCTTTCAAAAACTAAGCATTTTAGAGAAAAACGTTTTCAACAAAAATTGTATGGTTTTTAGGGGAACATAAGATGATGTCATTGGTTTGACTTTGGATGGCATCGTTAAGGTCAAGTCGAGGACACCTTTAATTTCTTAAATAGAACCCCCTACTTTTTATTGCATATTCTTGTAGCTTATCTCAAGAGTTTTCCAAAAATAATAAAGTATTTTTTCATTAAGTACTTTTTGAGTTATTTTATATTTTAATCTGACATATTTTGATATAAAAAATTAAATATCTTGTAAAATATTTAGTTTTCGATAATCTTACCGTAATACTTTTATGTACAAAATAATGAGACAAATCAATTAGTGCAAAAAAAACAAATAATTGTTTAAAACAATATATAAAACTTATTTTAAAAAAGATTAAATATTGTAAATAAAAAGATTAAAATTTTTGCAATACTTTTCCTAAGTAGTGTTTTAACATTTTGTAATTAACACCTCAAAACATGTTTCAAATTATCTAAACCTGCATCATAGGCTTCTGTTTTAACCAACGCAGCTGCCAAATTATTATAAACTTTTATACGATCCTCTAATAAAATCTGCAATTTAATCACTAATCAATTCTTCCTCCTCATTTTGATTCAAATTTAAACTACTTTTTGTCGATGACAGATATTCTAATGCTCTTCGATAACATCATATTGCAAAAGACAGCTGTATCCGAATAAATTATCAATTTCCACGTTTCATATTGTTTTAAAAAATAAGTTCAACCATTATGTCAAAAAAAGTTAAATAGATTAACAATAAGTCTTGTCCCTAGAGAATTTAGTCTAAGAAAATAAATAACCTTTATTATATAATTTATAAACAAAATTATTACCTTATTTCTCTTCTTTGACTAATGCTTAACATTTATATTTTACGCTCTAATTCCTACGCTTTCATCAATTCAACTGTCTATGTAATATTTTTGATAAAATTCCCACAAGATTTGTTTTGTTATTTAACATAAACATGCAACTCATTGCTTAGCCATTTGTAAGTGACCTAAACGTATTAATTACATTTATATATAAAATATAAATAAATATTCACATTTTCAGAACCAAAAGTTGCGAGTAATTCCAAATACACAAAATGTTTGTAGACATTATAAAAGTGCTTCGATATGATTTTATTCATTTCATCATTCTTTATCAAGTTAATTAATAAAAATATGTATAACGTTGTTTTATGATATTTTTGGTACAATTCCTACAAGATTTATTTTGCTGCATTAACATAAGCTCATTACTTAACCATTTGCAAGTTAAACTAAAAATATTAATTATGTATTATATTTATATTAAACATATTATATTCATGTATAAACATAAAAAATCCCAACTTGTATGCAACAAAAAGTTTAATATTTATTCCTAAAAAAATTTATTACAAAAAGCAGTGATATCCTTTTAAAAAAAACCTCAGAAAAAAATACTCCAAGTATATAAAAAAATCCCAACTTATACGCAACAAAAAGTTTAATATTTAGCCCTAAAAAATAACATTTAAAAAAATTTTCTCTTGAAAAATAATTTTAAAATACAAAACTAAAAAATGATTTTCCTCTAAAAAATAACTAAAAATAAAAAATAAAAAATAAATATGAAATCAAGTTAATCAGCCAAGTACACAGAAGCAGTTCAATTTGTAAGGGTTTGTAATTTGAAATAGAATTTGTGTTTGCGATTAGATTTATTATAAAAGCACGACAAAGAGAGAAGATAGGCGCGCTCATAATTGCCGTGCATCGTGACGAAACGAGTCATGGCGCATCTCGCGCGAATGGCAGACTCCGAATCAATCACCACCAGACGCCTGTCAGCGCGCCGTGAATTCATCACTGGTCTAGTTTCCATCGAAGTATTTATTCGCATCTAGTGCTGCGTAGAACCAAATTTAAGTCGATGGAAACACGTCTGACTGCGTTCATTTCACTCCCATTTCGATCTACAAGCTTTGTCGGAGTGGCAGCGAATTGACACGAAATTTAGTCGGTGGAAACGGTTGAGACTAAATGGTTCCAACTTTTATTTTTCATTATTTTATATAACCATCAATATATAATCGATATATAATCTATATATCGATGTTTGTAACAGTTATCGTTTGTTCGTATTAATCATCAAAACGGAAAATTAACAAAAAGATTGTCAAGGATTATGTTTATTCACATTCACAAGCAAAAGTTAAGTTGGCTCTACTGAAATATCGATCTCTCTCGCTTCTATTCTACTTCCAGTGGAAACAGGACGTTAAATTCGATGCGCACTGAAACAGAATCGGATTGACGACTTCGGTGGAAACCAGACCACTGGCGCTCAATCTGTGGCTGCCAGTTAGCGGTCGGCAAAAGACCCGGTAATAACCGATTTATATGAAACAATAATAATTATCGCCCCTCAAGAAAAATCTCAAAACACTTCGAGACAAAACACGTTCAACAAAAACTGTCACCGGAAAAGGCGTCAAGTCTCTCAAATCGACGAGATTCTTCTAGAAGGGCAAACAATTATAAAAGCGACACGCGGAAGGAGCGACTCGCATTTCGCACAAAGTCGTTAGCGCACATACGTTGTTTCAATCGAGAAAAACCCGCACAAATTTCGGCGAAGCTTCCGCGTTAGTAGTGATACTAAAAGAGTTCTAACTTAGGTCCTTTGAGGGGGGGGGGGGGCGAAGTGAAACCCTGGGCAGGGGGTATGACATCACGCGGGGGGACCGCGTTCTAATCGGTTGGCGAGAGGTTCGTGAGGAGGGGGAGGAAGGGAACCGCGGTGAAACCGGTAGGCGAGGGATCCGCGGAGAGGGGAAGGGGGACCGTGGCGAAACCGGTTGGCGAGGGGTGCGCGGGGAAGAGAGAATGCACGCGTCCGCGTGTAGATGCGAGAGAGATAGCGCGAGGCGTCCGCAATGTGTGGGAGAGAGATAACGCGAGGCGTACGCGAAGCTGTGTGAGAAGGATGGCTTTCGCATGGACGTGGGAAAAGGATAGCACGAGGCATTTACGTATAAGAAAAGGATAGTGCACAGATATGAGACAGAGAAGGGGGAAGGGAGAGAGGAGAGAGAGAGAGAGAGAGAGAGAGAAAGGTGCAGAAATAATTCACACTTTTATATAAAATAATGAAAATATTTATTTAAAAATTGTGAATAATATAAATGTCTGTATGTGTTTAAAAATAATAAAAATTATAATTTAAAGGTGACGCTCCACATCCGAAATATAAAAATACAGGTCTTATTAATAAATCTATTTGTTAATATTATAAAATTTTTAAAAATGGGTATTTACATTATCCTCCTGGGGCCGCAAGCTTTTCCTCCCAATTTTGCTCCCATTCCTCCTCCTTCTCTCAATTTTCATTCTCTTCCTCTAACACCTCTTCCTCCGGCTCCCAATTTTCCTCTTCTTCATACAGCTCGAGGCCGAAAAGAGATCGCAAAAAAAAGATGTCCTCGAACTGCGACGGGTGCACGCATGCACACTCGCGGACTTCATGGGCGTCACTCCACAAATTGGCGTGCGACCTCCGCATTTCTCCACGGATCCACCGCATGTATCGGCGGTGGATGACAGCTATTTGCACAAACTGAAATAAAATATTTAATAAATATATATACATATACACATAATCTCGCACACGAAAACACTGGACACACTTACCAAATGATTGCGAAACATTGACATTTCCGAACTATTTAATCACTCTTTTATTAACAAACTACTTCACAGACTGCTCGACACTTTGTGACGAACATAACGGGATAGACTTGTCTCGAACATTTTAGAGTAGGGAATATATCACTTACAAAGAACGCTTATCTTCTGCACTTGATAAGAAGACAAAAGTAAGCACGTTCCCACGGACAATTATCTAAAGTTTTTTAACTATGAATAAGATATTTTTAAAATATGTAAACCACTATCAAACAGTTTTGAACAGCTATCGAACGGCTTCAGAACGGCTATTGAACGATTATCAAAGAGCTATTGAACGTCTTTTGAACGACTTTCAACGGCTATCGAACGGCTATGAACGGCTTTGAACAGCTATTGAACGACTATCGAACGGCTATCGAACGACTATGAATGACTATTGAACGACTAACGAACGGCTATCGAACGGCTATCGAACAGCTATAAACGGCTTTGAATGGCTATTGAATGGTTATAAACGGCTATTGAAAGGATAACACGAAACAGTTATTATAAAAATTTTATCTATAGACATGTAACATCTGTAGTCTGATAAGGCGGCTGACGCCGCTATCTAACGTAACGTACTGAAATTTAATACTCGTATACTGGGATAAGTGAGAGGAAAAGGGAAGAGAATAAAAATATATTTTGACAATAATTTATTCTAAATAATGTTGGGGTAAATCTTTATGATGATTCGTTCACCAATTGAATATTTTAAATACATTTTTTAAAGCGCAATTTTTTAAATGTTTTTCATAGTGCATAATATTAGTAACATCTAGCTTATTTAACGAAGTGATATCTTCATAGTCCGCATCCAAGGTCTCGATAATAACGTCGTTTCTCTTATCATCGTCAAGTATATCGACCAGCCATTCTCGTTCTTCGTATCCTTTAACGTACACGATAGGAGAAACTCCATTTTCCTCTTCCGTCGCAACCATCACAGCTCTCGTAATCAATCGCCCAGCGAAGTCCATGGTGATGTCCGATTAACCATGAAACTTGACATCTCCCAGATTTTGTAAGCGCACGCCATGGTACGGGACTTGCAAAAAAGTAGTGAGAGAGAACAAATCCACTTTTCAATATCGCTACTTCCTTCACGACAAAGTTTTGCCCGATAGTGAATCCTTGCAGATCCACAAACATTGGCGCGATCATGTTGATAATATTACTGTACGATTGCAAGAATGATGTACGACTGCTGTCGATCGTCAAAATCTCAATCTTTATATATTTTTGACATTGGCGGTGATATTTGCTGATCTAAGTAATTTTACGGATTACGTTAATCAATGGACAATATTCAACAACATGCAAGATGAGACAATAGGCAGTAGTATTTGCCGGTATATCCTCCTTGCAAACTCTAATCTCACATCCACGGTAGAATTTTTGACAGACTCGTTTTGTCGCGAGCAATCAATAACCGCGAGAGGACCGCAATGTAGAAATTTTGAAATGTTTAATAGCATATCATCATTATCACATCCGCAATAAGATTTGCGAAAACAAGAGTACATATCAAACAAGAGAGCGAATCTTTTTTTTATCGAAATCTAAATTCAAATCATCATAGGGATAAAATTCCGAGTTTAGATAGAGTTTAACATTGGTCAATTTACAGTCGTCGAATGTAGTAATATTTTTTTACACAGCATTTTTTCTGCCGGTCTGCAGCGCAAATATCACGTAATGCGGTTTCTCCAGCTGAGAGACGGTTTTCACGGTCCACGAATGCTTGGTCGTATTATGCAATAGAGGAAACTCGTATAGATCTCAAGAGCAAAAACTCATTTTCAAGTATTGCCCGCTTCCCAACGCGCGCAGCAAGGATAGTTTATTGACCTCACTCAATATTACATGTGGCATACGCCATTGTATCTTGAATAATTTGATATCAGCTTCAGCCGAAACATTTCCAAACATGCAATTGTTGTCGTTGTACGTACGTATCAAAATTAATTCGTGACGAGCGTTAATCACAATTCACTTATAATCTTCGCAAAAACCCGAAAGTATGTTTAGCGGCATGCAAAAGTTGAAGTAAGCTTCAACAGCATTATGCGACATATTCCACGCAGCTTTCTCCAAGATTTAACCTTTCTCGGTTGTTAGAGAGATATAGTTTTTAATCGTGGAAGTTATTCTAACGTTTCTGTTGCGATCAATCTCCATGTCGAGTTCATATAGAAGTTCATCAAACATAAACGCGATACAACTGTTTCCCAATACCATTCTCGCCCCTTCATTTACTTTACGCACCCTTAACTTTCCCTCGTCGTATAGAAAACTTTCACACGGTAACGTATACAAATCTTGATGTTGTATCAGTATCCGTATCTAGTCGCTATATCCAAGCGTTATGTTGGCGTATGGATTGTACGTATGAATCTCAATCTTGACGTAAGGCGGTGTGAAAAAGATATCGCGAGACATGCACGCTATTTTTTTCACACCGCCGTATGTAGGAGAAGGATAGCATCCGCATTGGCGTGGGAAAAGAATGACGTTCGCGAGAGAAAGAGAGAAAAAGAGATAGCGCAAGGCATGCTGGAGTAGGAAGAGGATAGAAGGAGGCGCAGAAATAATCAACATTTTTTTATATATATAATAATAATGTTTATTTAATATAAATATGTGTATAATATAAATGTGTGTAAAATATAAAATATAAAATAATAATAATAATAATAATAAATAATAATAAAAATAATAATAAAATAAAAATAAAATAATATTAAAAATATAAAAATATAAACTATATATACACTGAGAAAAAAAAGTGTTAACATGACTAAACGCGTTTAGTTCGTTATCATTTTTTTAGTTGAAATATTTAAATATTTAAGTCAAATATACGTCAGTATTATTAACTGATTCACATAATTTAAAAGAACAATATGATTTTGTTGACACATTCAATTTAGTGAATTATATATCTTATTATCTTCACCAATTTACTATTAATTCAAATAAGCGATAATGCTGAAAAGTAAATAATAAAATTAATGAATTGGATTGATTCAATATTATTTATATTTATTTAAAATGTTTATCTGTATTGGATGAAATAATCATTGTCATAAGCGAATAAAATATTTAGCTATTCTAAGCAACAATTAATTTTATATAAGCATAAATTATGTTATGTACAAAATTAATTTAGTCGTTTCAATGAACATTTTGCTGCATGAACAAAATATTTAGTTAATATATTTGATTAAATAAAATATATTTATTGTCAATTCCACTATATGGTACCATAGTCTTCGCGGAAATATATGATTTATTATGTTAACCAAATAATATAATTGAACAGATTTAATGGAATACAGTTATGTGATTATATATATACATATATAAATAATGATATAATAGAATTGTGGGGGTTGTGCGGAGCCTCGCTGGCTTCCTTCCCCCACGTTTTGCAGGCAGGGAGGGGTCGTAGAAAGTTAGTCTTCAATGAGCACGTTCTGTTTACTATGTACAGAAATATATTTTCACGTAATTACAGTTGCTAGTATATACAAGTGTTTAATTTTATATTAGTTTGTGTGTGGCCCTGAAAAGGGCCGATTGAACGCGGGTGTAGGTGTTATTGCAGACGTTCTCGCCACTGGATATGTGGCGCCGTCACGGTAGTCCGTGGTGGTCCCCACTTCCGCAGAGCGGGAGGAGTCCCGGGCGCTACGTAATGGATAGCGATCGAGCGATTAGAAAGAGACAGAGCGTATGATCGAGAAAGAAAAGATACTGCAATAATATTAGTGCGTACATGTATATTACTCCTCCATCCATGAAAGAAACAAAGATGGTACGATTATGTTTGTCTTTGTCATGTAAGATTGTAGCTCCGTCTATCGCGACATCACGCAACTAATCTACTGCTCTGTTTTACTCTTGAGCCTCGATCTCGCACACACACATATGCACGAAAGTGTTGCATCGTAAAATCTTTTTTATAAAGCTTCTAAATTCACTTCTCTAAGTTCACTTATACTCTTTGATGAAATGCCGAGTGCGGGGTTTACTGATTAGGCACGTACAGATTACAAATTTGTTATATTAAGTAAATGTTGACGGCAGAAGCCGATAACAAAACTGTAATTTTCTCATTTTTTTTAACTTTTCTTATGAAATGTTAAACTCCGCACTCCGTTATTATGTGTACCTTAATTGTGGAAAAGGATTTGTTGATATCTATAATCAACAAAAAGATTTTGCATTCCTACTAATATTCGCATTCTGTCGGTAATCCGGCATCCTCTTAAGGGGATCCAAAAGCGACGAGCGAACTCCGACGGGTTAGCGCCCTCATCTAAACAAAACTAAAATTGTCGGTATTATCGACACAATTATCGATAATACCGATAATTTTGGTTCTGCCGTTACCGACACTAATATTTATGCATGATTTATGCGTGTTATTAAAAGCAACTTTGCATTGTATTCAATATGTTGAAATTAGACAACATCGTATTTCTACTGTTCTCTATCGCCTCGCACGCATATCTAAGCGTATCTAAGCTTATGAATAATAGTGTAATATAGACGTGTCAGCCTTTATCACATATTTGAACACAATTTCACATTGTTCATACGGGCTATGTATCTTCTCATATATCTTCCAAGAGGAATAACATTTGGCTGTGTATATAATATGTATATATATAATATGTACATAGACGTATACAAATGTATGTGTATGATATATATATACATATATTCTAGATATTATCATGTAACTTTCTATAAATTGCGATCTATGCAACGCAGCTCATTTTTTCCAATCGATATAGTCAATGGATATATAACAACAATGTATTATTTAAACAAATATATATTATATTATGTCTTCTTTTGTTCGTGTACATAAATTGTTTATATTTGTAATAAAGATTTATAATACATTGTTTGTCTCGATCGCAACAGAATAATATATTTTTACAATATTTTGGACATTTATAATATAGAAAGAGCTCTTTCATCGGCAATTTTCGTGAGAACGTAACCAAAATATTTTATTTATTATTTTTAATTCTGCAATTATAATTTCCAAACGAGATTGAGGCATCTTTTTTCTGGCCAATATTGTTACGAGTATCAGGGTAAATTTTTTTAATCATAATTTATCATTTTGAAAAAGATAACACTTTATTGCTTCCTATAATATTACGAAACCGTTTCCTCATACTCGAGTATGTAAAGATCTTTACATCCTTGGAGTATTTTTCTCATAAGGATTGCCTTCTAATAACGAAAATGTATATATTTTCTCTCTTTAGCTACCAACTTGTATATACACAGCCTGATAGACTATTATATACGCGAAATTTGGTGACATTAAAAAAAGAGAAAATACATCGCGAGGAATTACAATATTAATTCCTTCCAATAATTTGTAAGCTTCTATTATTATATATTGGTTGCAATCATATGAAGAAATACCAGATATTGCGCACTTAGTCTTTCAAAAACGGAAGTTTCTTTAACTTTCTTCTGGAATAACTGTTTTTTAATATCCAGAATGTTCATGCACAAACCACATATGATATGAAATATTTTTTAAACCAACCAGCACACGAGTAAAAATCACCTCTGGGATACAATATTTTTTTAATAACCAGAGCGCACATGCAAACCGCTTCTGGAATAAAATATTTTTGAAACCAACCAGCACACGAATAAAAATCGCCTCTGGGATAAAACATTTTTTTAATAACCAGAGCGCACATGCAAACCGCTTCTGGAATAAAATATTTCTTAAAACCAACCAGCACACGAATAAAAATCGCCTCTGGGATAAAATATTTTTTTAATAACCAGAGCGCACATGCAAACCGCTTCTGGAATAAAATATTTCTTAAAACAACTAGTTCACGATTAAAAATCGCCTCTAGAATAAAATGTTATTTTTTAAATAAGCAGAGCGCACATACAAACCGTTTTTGGTGGGAAATATTTCTTTCGACAACCAGTCCACGAATTGATCGCTTCTGGGATACATTCTTCAACCAAAACATATATGTAAAATGTTTTTGGTAAGAAATATTTCTTTCGACAACCAGTTCACGAATTGATCGCTTCTAGGATACATTCTTCAACCAAAGCGTACATGCAAAACGTTTTTGGTGGGAAATATTTCTTTCGACAACCAGTTCACGAATTGATCGCTTCTGGGAAATATTCTTCAACCAAAGCGCACATGCAAAACGCATTTGGTGAGAAATATTTCTTTCAAGAACTAGCTCACGAATTGATCGCCTCTGGCTAACTAATTACTGTGACGCAACTACGCAAAATAAATATAATCAATTTCCAGTGAAATATACAAATAAGCAAAAGATTAATTATACTTTAATAGATTTGAAATTACTATTACATATACACAAATATATACACACATGTAGATAATATATAACACACATATAGTATGCTCGGATAAAAAAGGGATGGACAGAGAAGAATGGACAAAGAAAGAAAGGAAGATATGAGTGTAACTGAGCAAGTATCTGTACAAGTGCTAAAAGTAAGAAAAAAAAGGAAATAGTTATATCTTTTTCTGTAGCAATACTTTATGCTCACTAATGTCTAGTGACTGGTGTGAATTATTTATCGATACATATCGTTTCACAGCCGTTTTACTCTTCCTTTTTCTTTTTTTGTCCATATATGTCCATTTGTCTATAATAAAAATACTATATGAGTATTAAATACTTAAATACTATATGCATCATATATGCACCATGTATATTTATGTGTATACAGTCATTCTAAATTCCATTTGAAGATCAATTTTATATTACAATTTTTTATGTAAAAATCTTTATGTTGTTTTCTATTTAAGAATTGCTTCAAAGATATAATTTAAAGAAAAGAAATTTGGAATATTATATTTTTACATAATATTATATTACATATTTATATTTTTGAGTAGACTGCATGGAAATAAAATTAAATAATATCTGCAACATATTAGTATATAGTATACATTAAAACAATTCCTTCTAAAATTATGGTATATAAATATATTGTACTAACTTTTTGACGTTTATTCTTTTTAAGGAAAGTCTGCGGGCAAGCGTCTCTCGAAAGTTTTATTTTCGTCCCAGTATATGGGGGAACACACTATTAAAACCACACTACAAAAACATAACACTCGTTTTTTAAATTCAACGCATTATAACGCGTTATAACAGTTGAGCGTATTTCTGCGTATTTTCTTGTTACGCGTATGTACACAATACGCGCGATTGAGTATCTGCCGGGCACTGATATGATCGCGTGTGCCTGCCTGCATGTGTGTGTGCATGATACTGTCGACTTATTCCCCGATATATACATACATACATACATACTTACATACTTGCATGCTACAAATATCGCATAATAATAAAAACAAATGCGCATCTTTATAAACGAATATTCTCTAACTAAATAAAAAAATTATTTTCATATTGATTAAAATTAATTCGATATATAAAATCATTATTCATAAATATTCTACGACAAAAATTAAATTTCTAAATTTTTGCTTTAAAAAAAGTTTATTTTCTATAAATATAGGCAAACTTATACAAATATGCAAATGTTTGCTAACATAAGAGGATAAAATATATCAAATTTTCTTTTCTCATTTATATATTACTAAATATAACTATGAATAATAATTGTCATAAAGATTATATATACAGGGTGACCCATTTTAACTTAGGCAGCCAAATAACTCGAAAAATAAGCACACTACGAAAAAATGTTTAGAATCAAAATTTTGTCATTTCGAGGGGGACGTACAATGACGTTAAAATGAGCCCCCCCACCCCTTCCCCTGGGCGGTGAGGGGGGGCAAGTTTGAAATCTTAAATGGGAACCCCTATTTTTTATTACATATTCGGAATCTTTGGCTAAAAACACATACAATTTGTCTGAAACATTTTTCTCGATTCATGATACATGGCGCTGTAATCGACGAAATTCAATTTCTTCGATTTCTCTTACTGAGAACCCATGCTTACGATTCTGCAATAAATTAACAATAAAAATACCACGTTTTCATTGTTAATACTCGAAATTAGTCTTAAAACAAACTTCTCATTATTTTTTATTACTCATTAATTACTTCTCAAGAAACTGCTTGACTGATCGTAACAATCTATGTGCCGTAGTTTGAGGGATTCCCAGTTCTCGTTCTATTTGACGGGTACTAATATGGGGATTTTGATGAACCATAGCCAAAACTGCGAGCAATCTAGGGTCATTATTATTATGAAGTCTATTCCTTCGCCTTTCGCGATGAAGTGGATTATTACGAGATCTCCTTTCAATGTTTATAATTTGTTGATCAGTAGGATGGCGGCGATTTGGGAATCGCTCCGCATAAGTACGGGCAGTAAGTCTGTAATTTCTACCACATTCGCCAAAGGTTATAAGAATATCGACTACTTCTGTAGGCGTATAATTTGCCATTTTACCAGAATTTTATCAGAGTACAAATGTTAAAAAAATACATAAACACTTGTGACTTTGGCACTAAATGGACAAAATTTTGGAGGGATACTTAGAGGAACTCCATCAGATGGAAAGTCCAAAATGTCTCGGTACTTTGCACCATTCAAGTTGCCTAAAGGGCAGGTTACGCTAAAAGCAGTTTCTTGAGAAGTAACTAATGAGTAATAAAAAATAATGAGAAGTTTGTTTTAAGACTAATTTCGAGTATTAACAATGAAAACGTGGTATTTTTATTGTTAATTTATTGCAGAATCGTAAGCATGGGTTCTCAGTAAGAGAAATCGAAGAAATTGAATTTCGTCGATTACAGCGCCATCTATCATGAATCGAGAAAAATGTTTCAGACAAATTGTATGTGTTTTTAGCCAAAGATTCCGAATATGCAATAAAAAATAGGGGTTCCCATTTAAGATTTCAAACTTGCCCCCCCTCACCGCCCAGGGGAAGGGGTGGGGGGGCTCATTTTAACGTCATTGTACGTCCCCCTCGAAATGACAAAATTTTGATTCTAAACATTTTTTCGTAGTGTGCTTATTTTTCGAGTTATTTGGCTGCCTAAGTTAAAATGGGTCACCCTGTATACCGGGCCGTTTCTCCCACTAAGTGTTGTTGGTCCGATAGTGGGATCGGTTCTGCGTGGGGACCGCGAGAGAGATAGTGTCTGATGTGAGGGCGACGGCAAGTGCGGCGTATGAGTGATGAAGATAGCGCGTGCGGTGTGCGTGCAAGCGGGATAAGTAGTGTTGGGTCGAATAAAGTGAGTCGTGCGGGTATATATATATATATATATCTTTTATATTTACATGGCCTGTAGAAACGGCCCTGCCGTTACAGGGTTAGAATACACGCTTTAAATAAGACACTTCCGAACTTTTGTTAGAACTATATTTCACAAGATTTATTACACTGTTCATTTGTTCGCGATTATAATGATCGGACGCGATACGTACAGTAGAGTTATCGAATGATTTTTGGGCAAGTCCGCGCTTGATGTTAATGAACTACATTACTGAGCTAGCGTCGGTCCATCTTGCACTCAATATATATTAATTAATTAGATTGTTAATTAGAGAGGAATATAGTAACCCTGACCAGAGCATGTCTCATGCTCCGCTTGTCAGTCTGTCTCGTCAGCTACTTACTCAGTTTCCGAGAAATTGACCGTGACTTCCTTCTTTTTAGTCACGTCTCTTATTTTTATTTTATTAATAATCTTTTATTACTTTATTCTTTCTTAACTATTTCCTTTATTGTCCTTGGGCTCTTTTCCCAATTTTAATGCTTTGCTTTATTCAGTTCTTTGTTAATCTTTCCTGTGTTACTTTACTGTTTATATTTTAATATTAAGAAATTGGTCGGGTTACAACAAAATGAACTATTGATATCGTTTTAGGAATTCTATCTAAAGATGGTTACTGTAAACCTTACAATGAAGAAGGCTGTGGTTATATGCGTAGTGATGCAGCTGTAGTAGTGTACCTACAAAAGGCAAAGGATGCAAGAAGAATATATGCGACTTTTGTCTATGGTAAAACCAACTGCGATAGTTTTAAAATAAAAGGAATTACCTTTCCATCACTTGACAAGCAAAAGATGTTATTGGAAGAAGTTTATGAAGAATGTGATATATCGCCTCTTGAGTTATCTTACATAGAGGCTCATGTAACTGGTACTCTAGTTGGCGATTCTGTGGAACTTCAAGCCATTGATGAAACTTTATGCGCTAAAAGACAGTTTCCTCTGTTATTGGGTTCAGTAAAGTCGAATATTGGACATCCAGAAGTTGCTAGCGGTCATTGTCAAATTGCAAAGGTAAATTTACAACAAAATAGGTTAATAACAAGGGTTAATAACATGCACACGGAAAAAAATTTTGCTACCATAACTGATCATGGTTTGCAAAATAAATTTCTATACTGCAACAAAACGCTGTTGTACTTAATAAATAGGTGTCACAGCTAAGATGTTCGCTATCCATATATTACGACTGAAATCTAGTTATCACATGCAGTTTTGGCCTACGGCACCAAAATTTTTTCCGTGCAATAGGCTTATAATATAAAATACAAACAATTAACAATTTTAAGAAATTAAGGCTCTCAAGTGACATCACAAATTTCAAATAATTGCGGGCTAGTAAGAGTTAGAACGCGGATCGTAGTGTGTCAGTTTTATAGAAAAATAAGTTTTCTTTGAAACTGATTATGTACACAGGATACGTAATTTACTTGGCGCTATACCAAGATTTTTAAAATAATCTCAATTCGAGATTTATAATAACTCTTCTTTACGCCCCGGGAGAGACAAAAGCGAGAAAAATATCGGGGCGAAGTCGCTGAATCGGGAATCGAACCCGAGTCTTTCGCTTGTCTTTTTCTCGCCTTCGTCTCTCTAGGTAAAGAGGAATTATTATAAATTTAGAATTGAGATTAATTTTGAAAATCTTGATATAGCACCAAGTAAATTTCGTGCCCTAAACACATAATTAGTTTCATAAAAAACTTATTTTTCTATGAAACTAACGCACTATCATCCGCGTTCTGGCTCTTATACTACCCCGCGAATATGTGAAATTTGTGATGTCACTCGAGAGCCTTAATTTCTTAAAATTGTTAGTTCTCGCCGGCTGAATGATGATGTTATTAGTAATAGATATTATTACATATAAGGTGAATGAGAAGTATCGGTAGTGTAGGATCTGAATAGCTTAGAGGTAAGAGTAGTCGTCTGGCAAACGAAAGACTCGGGTTCAATTTCCGATTCAGCGACTTCGCCCCGATATTTTTCTCGCCTTCGTCTCTCTAGGGGGTAAAAGGGGGTTATTATAAATCTCAAATTAAGATTAATTTTAAAAATTTTAGTATAGCAGCAAGTAAATTTATCCTATGTGCACATAATCAATTTCAAAGAAAACTTATTTTTCTATGAAACTGACGCACTACCATCCGCATTCTGGCTCTTACTAGCCCGCGATTATTTGACAAACAATTAAGTAAAGATGCTGGCAGATAAGAGCGCAGGTATTGGTACGTGAACTGTTTTATTAACAACTCAGGAAAAAATGGTCCATGTATAATTATATACATCATATTATGTGTATACATATAATTCTGTATGATATTATATATTGTCATATATAACCTTATATGAGATTGCATATATTTATATATAATTTTATACAATTACACACACACACACACACACACACACACACACACACACACACACGCACGCACGCACGCACGCACGCACGCGCGCGCGCGCGCGCGCGCGCGCGCGCACACACACACACACACACACACACACATATATATATATATAAAATTCATATATTCATTATATTATGAATTCATTTTCAATTATTCATATATTATCATCATCTCATAATCATAATAAATGCCACCTAAGACTCTTGTCTGCTCGGTCGCATATTCTTAAACGACGCGTCAGAAAACATGATGGATTGCTTCACAAAAAATATTCCTCTTTGCGAGATTTATCGTTCCTCAGAGTTTGTCGCAGAGTTTTTGAATCATCCTATACAGAGAATTATCACAAATTTGCTATCATGCTGTACACGGCAAGGTTTGCCCTATTCTTGTCACAAATTTGCTGTCATCCCGTGCACGGCAAGGTTTGCTCTATTCTTGCCACAAATTTGCTATCATTCCGTGCACAGCAAGGTTTGTCCTGTTCTTGCCACAAATTTGCTGTCATGCCGTGCACGGCAAGGTTTGCTCTATTATTTGCGTAAAATGTGCATCACACTATTGCGACAAGTCTTGCCAGCAAAAGCTAAGCTTTATCCGGACACGCCTTGTTACAATTTTGCTGTAAAGACATGCTCGGGTTTGCTGCAAACTTTGTGCAAAGTTTGCATCATTTTGCTTGCTGGGTACATTGCGTGTCTCTGCATCTCCCGTAGTCAGAACGCATCAAAAAATAGAAAAAGGTAGCTGCCGTACGATCACCAATCTGTCTTTGTCTAAAGATGCGTGGTAGAAACGCTTTCGTTGACTGGGAAACAGAAAAGTAGAGGGGATGAAAAGACGAAGATAGAATTATAATACAAAGCATGTTATCTCTGTCTAATATTTAATGATCTCCATTCCTTAATACTCGGTATAGATTATACTATATCTATGGAAGAATCAGATTATATAAAAGAAGATTAAGTTACGAGTCTTTTGCAACCCATAATGCAATGCAAAGAATCGATTGTGCGCAGTCGCTATTGAAAAGAGATGCTAAATAAAGTAAATTATGTTATTGGCTCTCGCGGTCTTTCGCAATGGATTGTGCAAGTAAATATAATACATTAAATATGAAGACTTAACTTTCTTTTATATAATCTTATGGAAGAACAACGACACTTCTGTCCTCTAGCGATTGACTTGCAAACATACTTGTGATGTTATTCCACGGAGACACTGATGCCAGAATTGAGACGCGAACAACACGACTTCGTAATGCGCAGAACGCTCTGCGCATTACATGTACACGGTTTACGCTTGTGTGTGTATCCCCTCCATTACGGAGTCGTGTTGCTCTCAATTCTGGCATCACTGTACGGAGATATCGTTTCAGACATATCTCCTGTGGATTTAACTTGGAATGTGAGTTTTTTGAGTTGTGACATTATTCTTCTAGGAGTGTATGATATATCATGTTATTGTCATTTAATCATAATACTCAATTCGAAGTTGGCCATATCGCAGGTTCGAAAATGAAAAGGTAGACGTTGCCCGCGATATTTCAAATTGATAAAACAATAATATGTAAAATATTTACATTATATCATATATCGTTGTATTCGTTTCAAACAGCGCTACAATTTTTTTCATATCGAAATATTTATATTATTATAAAATTATGAATATCTCTCTGCTCGTTAACACAGATAGCAAACTGTTTTTAGATGATAGCTTTTAGAAGCAACCATTATGTAAACAATAGAATTCGGTTTAAACTATTTAATTTAATATATATTTATTACGGTCTATCTCTTTTAGTTTAAAAGATAAAAGAGGTTGGCTATTTTTGGTGGGACATTCTATATATATACATACATACATATATACAGGGTGTCCCATTTTTAACAGTTAAAACCTGAGAAAGCTCGAAAACTGAGCCCGATAGACAAAAGTGTTTCCGACAAAAATTGCATGGTTTCGAGGGGACCACATGATAAAAATATGGACTTCCCTTAAGTGACCATCTCAAGAACACGTTAATGTGATCGATGTTTTCTTAAATGGAAACCAACATTTTTTATTGCACATTCTTGTAGCTTATCTCGAGAGTTTTCCAAAACTCTATAATAAAGTATTTTTTCATTAAGCTTTTCGAGTTATTTTATGTCTTAATTTAATATATTTTGATATAAAAAATAAAATATCTCGTATAATTTAGTTTTCGATAATCTTATCGTAATACCTTTATGTACAGAATAATGAAACAAATCAATTGGTATAAAAAGATAATCGTTTTTAAGAAAAAGTATATAATTATTTACAATAAATTTTTTCAAACAATTATTTGTTTCTTTTACACTAATTGATTATTTTGTATATAAAAGTATTACGATTAAGATTATCGAAAATTAAATATTTTGCGAGATATTTTATTTTCTATATCAAAATATATCAGATTAATATATAAAATAACTCAAAAAATACTTAACGAAAAATTACTTTATTATAATGTTTTGAAAAGCTCTCGAGGTAAGCTACAAGAATATGCAAAAAAAATAGATTGCTATTTAAGAAATTAAAGGTGACCTACACGTGACCCTGACAACGTTATTCAAGGCCATAATAATATCACTATATAATGCGCCATATCAACCCTACAACTTTTGTATAAAACATTTTTTTCTGTAACATAACTCCTTCAAGATTTTAAAGGGTCCCGGTCTTTATTGGACACAGTATATATACATATATACAGAATGACCCGCAATGACCGCCCATTAAGTACATAGCATTATTTCTTATCAAAAACTGAGACGAAAAGTCCTGAGCCATTTTTTCGTATAACGCTTAATAAAGGAGTTATTATTGAGTAAATTCTGGCCAATCACCGCCGACCTTTAGCCGGCGCACGTCGGTGAGTCGCGCGCCCTTAGTTGCGGCGGCACATATTTCACAACGCGCGGCTAAAGGTCGGCACTGATTGGCCAAGTTTTACTCAATAATAACTCTTTTATTAAGCGTTATAAAAATATGGGTCAGGACTTTTCGTCTCAGTTTGTGGTAAGAAATAATGCTATGTACTAGGTGGGTGATCATTGTGGGTCACCCTGATATATATATATATATATATATATATATAATCAATTTAAAAAAAATTAATTTTAAGAATAAGCTATTAATTACGATATAACATATCTCTATAGGTCCAGAGTCGATCGATAGATGTAGAATATATTTCTCTCCTACATCATATTCATAGTAACAATATAAAAGGTCATCCCTATAGAGGATACATAATTACTGGATCCAACGTATCCGATAAAGCAATAATTAAAATAGAACGCAACTTATGTAGAAAAAGACAGGTTTGCTTCATATTTTCTGGAATTGGATTTCAATGTCTTAACATAGGTAAGTAAATCACAAAAATAATATATTACGATGTAATATATAACAATTATTAAGATGTAACATGTTTGTTTGCAATTAAAATTTAACAATTTTTAATTTACACATATGTTGATATTCTTAAGTATTTGTTAAAATATAAAACAAAGTTAACACGTATAATATCTTCAGTTGTGAATTTTGTAATCCTTTGAGTTACATTTATTAGGTATAATGACTAAATTTTGATTAAACTAAACTAAAATATAGTAATAATACTGTAGGAAAAACGTGTAAAATAAAGATCAGCAATTTCTCTAGAGATTTTATTTATATATGTTTAGATCAAATAAGCAAAAATATTATTTAAGACTATGTATTACGAAATTATAAAATAATGTATTTAATTATATACGAGTATTCTTTTTAAATATTAGTAGGTCGAGCTTTAATGAAATTTCCAGCATTCATTAAAACAGTCCAGAAATGCGACACAATTTTAAGACCTTACGGTATATCGGTGACAGATATTCTAACAAATGAAGACAAAGATATTGTAGTTAACAATAACGTAGTTAGTTTATTTGTAGGCCTTATTGGATTACAGGTACAAACATATATTTATAAATAAAATATATTGTCTATAGTATCTGCTGCAGGACTTTTTTGTATTGTCTAATTTTTTACAAAGTATCTTATATTTAAACACCAATATTTTATAAACAGCTAAAATTAACTGTAAAATATATAACTAAAATCATAAAGAGTTTATTACATATACATAATTATATACATAATGCTAAATTTGTAATATTTTATAATATGATTTTATTCATCAGAAAAATACATTAGAAAGTTGTAATAAAAAATTATATGTATTACAGATCGGAATAGTTGATCTTTTAACAAGTATTGGTTTCATTCCTGATATTATAATGGGTTATTATTCCATTGACGAGTTGATTTGTGGATATGCCGATGGATGCTTGACGGCTGAAGAAACGATCATGTTAGCGTATTATGCCGGCTTAGCATTTCTTAAGTCAAAAATAATAGAAGGTTTAATGGTCGAAATTAATCTCGATTCCAAAACTGTGAAAAATCTCTGTCCAACGGATATTGATGTAGCATGTTACAATACCTTATGTAATTCTGTTGTGAGTGGACCAACGTCCTCTGTAAGAGCATTCCTCGCTAAGCTACAGGTTTGTATAAAAACGCTTAAATAGTATTAAATTATATATATATATATAATTTAATACATACAGAGTGGCCTACGTAAAGTGTTACAAGCTAATAACTCTAAAAATATTTGTCAAATAAAAAAATTGTTTAGGAGAAAGTTTCATGTTTTCAAGGGGCCTTTCTAACTACATAAAATTTCCTCCGCTCCTCCTCTTAACGGGGCAGGAGGTAATTTTAAAATGTTAAATGGAACCCCCCCTTTTTCATTGCATATTTTTATAGCTTATCTCAAGAACTTTTCAAAACACTATAATAAAATATTTTTTCATTAATTACTTTTTGAGTTATTTTATATCGTAATCTGACATATTTTGATATACAAAATAAAATATCTTGTTAAATATTTAGTTTTCGATAATCTTACCGTAATACTTTTATGTATAGAATAATGAGACAAATCAATTCATGTAAAAAAAATTATATATAATATATATATATATATATATATATTGCGACGACTTTTCTACCGTCTCGCGGCTGAGCGATAAACGCGGCCGCCGACTCGTTCTCTCCGTTGCGCGGGTGTAAATTGCGTCGACGAACAGGAGCTAATTCGCCGAAGGGGAGAAGCGAAATGGTCGTTGACAAAAACGGAAAACGGAGAAAAAGGGGTCCACGCGCCAGGTGGGAACGGGATGTTAGGAGTTCCGCGCGTACCGTGACGAGATCCGAGAGATAATCGCGAGAATCGAACTTGGGCGCCAGATACGATCTTTCACGTATCAATTCACGAAACACGCGAAATAAACGCGAGGTAAACGCAAAAGCAAGTTGTCGGAATTCGCCACGGGCTGGCTAGCTCGCCTAACGGTAGAGGGGCAGGGCGAGTGTTGATCGAACGCGATAATTTATGCAAGAGGCGACAATTACGGAAACGACAAACACAACTGAAAAGACACTCGCCAATTAAACAAAGAGGTTAACAGATTTATTATAATAGCGGGAGCCGCAGCTCCTCGAGAATAGTAATGATAAACCACGCGGATATACGGCTGCAGTAAAAGAAACGCGGCTGCGAGACGGGGTGTTAGACGCGGGGCGCGAAACCCCGTAATGCGTACGCCGAGACCAACCCGTTAGGTCAGCCGGAATGTTCGCTCGGCTTGAATTACGCCTCGCACTGCGAAGAGATTGAATATTACGTTCTTCTATAATTCGGGTGCAAAACCACATCAATTCTCGATATTGCCTCGCCAACGGCGATATTATCGCCCGCTATTACCGCGAAATTATTACGACGCAACTTAAGATTAACGTGCACTTAATACAACGCAGACATGCTTCGATTTCGGACGGACATCTTACGCAGAATCGAATGCTCGGCACACACACGCACGCAATTCATGCAAGAATCGCGAGGAAAGTCTCACCAAAACGCGCTCACAATTTCGAGACGCGGTGCTTTACAGCCGACATGTATCGTCGAATTTACGCGATTCACACTCTCACGTAACCCGTATAATAATCGCGAAAGACAGATGCATCGGGCGTGTACGCACAGTTTCGACGCGAAGATTCACAAACGAGAGACAAAAGAATATAACAAATTGACGCGAAACACACTCACACTCAGACGACCGACATACAGTACCAACGAGTCTTAAACGCTAGACGTGCGAGACCCAACGCAAATATAATCTACGGAATCCGAATCTCCAGAGAGACGACACACGGTTTCTTAAAAACGCGAGGTAATGTCTCGATCCGCGGAAACCGATACTTTCGAGGCTCCGGGGCCCGAATCGCTTGACGACGTGGCCGTGACGCGAAAATCTACACTAAAGAATCGGGCTTAGCCAGTACACCAAAGTACGAATTCACGGCGACGACGACAGAACGAAACGATTCCGGGCGCAATCGCGAGTGGCGAATATGGCGGAGGGCAACCTCACCGGTATTTCTCTTCCTCCCGTCGGGACGGTCAGGGGTCGACGAAGTCCTCTCGTGCTCACACTTCTTCGCCGTCGATCGCCGGGATCCTCTCCGCTCGTTCACGCAACCACGATCTCGCAATTGTTCTCGCCACAAACGGTCCTCTCGATTACGCTGTTGCTCGCACGCAAGCTCACGCCAGTCTCTTCCTGGATCGTCGCGATCCAGAATCGATACCTGTGGGCCGGCCGGGGCTGCGCACACGGGGTGCGTATTATCGCGACCAATCACGCGTTATCACGCGTTGTAGCCGGCGGGCGGCGCGCTCACGGTCGTAACGGGGATGCGCTCGCCCCCGGTATTACGAATAATAATCCGCTGGGGCCCGTTCCGCGGGGCCGTCGCGAGGTCTAAGGCGAACGGCTTGGCCGGAAACATCGCTGCCACCTTTCTTTCCGTCTCTTCCGGGGCCGCGTCACGCCATCGGGTGCAGGATTGCAGTCCCGCCGCGGGGGCCGTATCCGCACGGGCCTGAGCCCTTGCGCGAGGATTTTCTCGCTGTCCTGTGCGTCGCGCATCACGTGTGCGGGTCCTGATCCCGTCGTGACGTAGCTAGCTTGGCCGTTAGATAATTTGGATTTCCAAATTGCTGGCTCCTTGCCCCTCTAAGATCTTCCTTGATTGGCGATCGTAGTTTCCGTGACGTTTCAGCGACTCTCCGCTCCTTCGCCGATGAGGCTCCCAAATGAATTATTCATACGAAAGAAAAGCATAAACTAAATTAATATTAAGCTCGAAATCTCAATTAATGACGCCTCTCTGGAGGTAACGGTACGGTTCTCGCAATGATTCGACTGGCGCGGCCTTTTAGTCCGCGCTTTTCGATCGGAGAGGGACTCGGCGGACGCGCGCGAGACGGCAACGTCACACCCCCCACTCCCCAGAGAAACCGCACCGGCGTCGATCACCCTCCGCCGCCATTATTCCGATTTTCCCAACTCTCAAGCCGGGCGTCGGAGAGCAATCGGAACCTCCAGAGTAAAGGCCAAAACACAAAGCGGACAATTCACAATCCACACATTCGAGACAATAAGACCAACGCGACAACTCTCTGACGACATTGAACGCCGATTTTCGTCTCTCTGCAGCCGGGACATCAACTGCACTCGCCGGATTGTCGGTGGTTAGCGTTCGCAAACGTTCGCAAACGTTCGCCCTGACGGGGAAAAACGGGGCGCGTAGGAAATATTACGATAACATTGCCACAAGCAAACCGGGCCCTTTTATTTCTTTCGCCCCAAACGCCGTACATAACGGGGTACGCAAACAAACTTTTCACAGCGTAATTGAGTCGCTAACTTGTAATGAAAAGAAACTAATAATCTCGGCCTCAAGTGCCGGGTCGAACGGGATATCGGCTACCCCTGTTACCCGAAGAAAAAAAACATTTTTTTTTTTTTCTTCTTCTTTAGTGGCAGCGCTAACTCTCAATATACAACCTACGGATTGGATTAGACAATGTAGGGTTTCAAGTCCTTAACATGAATTTTTCCTATTACGCTATCCTCCTGGTCCGCAATCTCGTACACAACAGGTGACAAGACCTTCGCGATCCTAAACGGTCCATGGAACTTCGTGGCGAGTTTCGCTGAGATGGCATGCGCTGCGGATGACAATACATGCTGTCGCTTCAATACCTGATCGCCGACGACAAAACGCCTATCGCGCCTACGCAAATTATAATATCGTGCCTGTCTTTGATGAGCGGCCTCTAGATTTTCTACCACCCAGTCTCGCAACGCTTGGATTCGCTCCATTCGCTCCTTCCATTTCGCGGTCGCCGCTTCCTCGATTTCAATCTCGGGCTCCGGCCCCTCCCGCCGGGAGCTTACTGACGGCGGTTCCCTACCAAAATTTAAAAAGGCGGGCGTAGCCTGCAAGGACGTATGATACGCAGTGTTGTACGCGAATCGAAATTCCGACAAATGTAAATCCCAATCTCGATGATCTTGCTCGATAAACGCCGTAATCATTGTTTTTAATATGCGGTTCACTCGCTCTACGGGATTCGCTTGAGGGTGATACGGCGGTACTGTTACGTGCGCGATACCATGCTCTTCCGCGAAAGCTTTTAATTCTCGATTGATAAATTCTGTCCCGTTATCGGTCAACATTACGCGAGGTGCTCCCCATCGATTAATAATTAAATCGTCTATAGCTTCTCGGATCTTTCTACCATTGGCCTTTCGGAGCGGGCAACATTCGACCCATTTCGTAAATAGATCCTGCAAAACCAAAAGGTACGCGAATCCACTCCGAGAGGCGGGAAAAGGGCCCATAATATCCGCGGCTACCACTGTCCACGGTGTTTCGACCTTTCTCCGCCCCATTAAGCCAGCGGGCACGTTCTGTTCGACTTTAGTTCGTTGGCAAGTATCGCAACGACGGGTATAATTCGCGACTTCCCTAAACATACGCGGCCAATAATATTGTTTCGCAACGCGCTGATACGTTTTCTCGGTGCCTAAATGACCCGCCTGAGGGGTATCATGGCTCGCTCGAATGACGTCAAGACGCGAATTTTTCGGAAGCACACGCTTCCATTGCTCCAAATCGTCTACTATCTGTGATATAACCGGATTCGGTTTCCGGAAATACAGCTGATCGTTCTCGATTCTCCATCCCGGATATTTTCGTGGCTCATTTTCGACATTTCGCACGCGTGTATCGTACCATTCGTCGCCCGTAATCGCGATGGCACACAGTTCCTCGGCGGACTCATAAATTCGCGATAACGCATCGGGAACATGATGTAGCGCTCCTTTGCGGTGTTCAATTACGTAATCGTATTCCAATAACTCGAGAGCCCATCTCGCCAACCGACCTGTCGGATTTTTTAAATTATGCAACCATCTCAAACAGCTATGGTCGGTAATGACTCGAAACTTATAGCCTTCTAAATAGGGTCTGAATTTTCGAATCGCCCATACTACCGCTAAACATTCCTGTTCGGTCGTAGAATATTTCTTTTCCGCCTCCGACAATGCGCGGCTTGCAAATGCGATAACGTGTTCAACGCCTTCGGATTCTTGAGTTAATACGGCGCCTAAACCGACCGAACTCGCGTCTGTTTGAAGGACGAACGGTAACTCGAATTTTGGACACGACAACGTAGGTGGCGAGGTAATGCACGATTTTACCGCCTCGAATGCCAATTTTTGGTCATCCCCCCACTCCCAAGAGTAGTTCTTCCGAAGGAGACGCGTTAACGGTTCTAATTTTGTTGCACATTGTGGTATGAATCTCCGGTACCATGACGCCATGCCGATAAAACGTCGTAATTGCTTAATATTCTTCGGCGGCGGGTACTCAACAATCGGCTCGGTTTTATCGGGATCGACCTTCAACCCCTCCTGTTGTACCAAGAATCCGAGATACTTAACCTGAGATCGACAGAATTTGCTCTTTTCGGGATTAATAGTTAGACCGGCTTCTTTTATTCTATCCAACACGCGCTTCAACCAAACGAGATGCTCTTCAAACGTTCGAGTCACGATAACAATATCGTCTAAATAAGCAAAGGCATGCGGTTCCATTTCGGGTCCTATCAAGCGGTCAAGCAAACGTTGAAAAGTCGCCGGTGCTCCTGTGAGACCAAACGGCATTCTCGTGAAATGAAATAACCCTTTGCCCGGTACCGTAAACGCGGTTAGCTCGCGACTATTATTTTCTAACGGAACTTGGAAGTAGGCTTGACTGAGGTCGATAGTCGAAATGTATCGGGCAGCTCGCAATTTATCTAGGATCGCGTTCATGTAAGGCAGTGGATACGCGTCCTTTTTCGACACACTATTCAACCTTCGAAAATCGAGACAAAAACGATACGTGCCATTCGATTTCTTAACCATCACGACCGGGCTAGACCATTCGCTTTTCGACGGCTCTATTATTCCCGCTTCTAACATTTTGTCTACTTCCGCGTAAATTGCTTCTTGAATTTTTGGCGACACCGGGTAGTAACGCTGTTTAATAGGCGCGTGGTTTCCGACATCTATCCGGTGTTGCGTTAAGTCTGTCACGCCGGGCTTGTTCGGATCTCCCACGATTTCCGATTCGAGAAAACTCTTCAACCGACGCTCTTCCGTAGCCGATATCTCCACTAATCCGCAACAGATAGGCGAATTTCTACACGAGTTACGAGTTCGCGGCCGTCCGCGCTTATTCGCGATTTTCGGCAAATGCGTTCGGTTATCCGCCGTAGGCGGCCGATTCGGCCCCAGCAAGATTCCTTCCGTCTTCACGGCGGCTCTTCTTGTCGGCGCGCCCTCGCTTTGCGAGGCATTTACGCGGAGCGACGGATCCCCCCGTCCCGCATCGAACTCGTATTCCATCATCGGGTTTTCCGAAAAATACCACCTCTTTGTCGCGAAATTTACGCCAATTCCAAATACCGACAGGAAATCTACTCCGATTATACACGGTAACGCCAAAGTTGGTAACGCATAGACTTTTAATGATTTTACCTGATGACGGAGCGTAATGGGAATTTCGACCTCCCCCTTTATTCGTGTGGTTTGACCCGTAGCCGTTGTTACGCGTTTGCCGTCCGAACTTCTAAACCGTAACTCTAATTCTTTCACCAATTCGACCGTGGATGGTCCGAGAAACGTACGACTCGATCCTGAATCCAATAACGCAAGGACTTCCTTCCCTAATATTCCGACACGTAAAAACAATAACGACGATTCATCACGACAACCAAATGCACTATACGAAAATTCACACTTATTTGACACGACACGAATAGGGGGTTTGCTTAAAATAGGAGTCGGGTTTCCCCCGCGAATCGACTCCTCTACCCGTTTCCCGTACAGTCGGGGCACGTGCGTAAGGTTACTTCGGCGCGACCGCAACGATAACAATGCCTTCGCGGCGCGGCCTCACAATCTCGCGATAGATGACCAATGTCATCACAATTCCAACATTTTACTGTAGAGATGCGCGACGGTCGGGTTCCCTTTGGCGTGGATCGTGTCGATGACGAACTCGAAGCCGTTGATCCCGTTTCCGACGTCGAAGTGTTCGCGGCGCGGTCCCTTCGTCGCTTCTCTTTTCGCGATCCGGCCCCCGAATCTGTGGAGCTAGCGGAGGTATTCAGCGCGGCGATTGTATCGTGCCGATTCGCGTGACGACCAGCATTTCGCGGAGATCGATACGCTAAATCGGGAAATAATGATTTTTCGGGTGTCGGCGGCGCTCGATAGCGGTGCGCTAATTGGTGGCTGCCTTCCACGCGAGTCGCGACGTCCTCCAACGCGTCGAGATCTTCCACCTCGTCCCGGCGCATGGCGATTTGCAAGCGCGGCAACAAATTGCGGAACGCGTAGCCAACTTGCTCGGCGTCGCTCCAGGGTGGTGCCAACCGATCGAACATTGCCCGTAGACATGTGATATAATCCGCCACGGATTCTTGTTCCCCCTGAGTTCGCCTTATTACTTCGTCGCGAAGAGCGAATTGGAAATCGGGGTCCCCGAAGCGCGTACGCCACGCGGATTTAAAAGTCGCCCACGTAGTGAAGCGGTTGCGCTTACCGCGGAACCAATGTAACGCGATACCGGACAAAAAGAATGGCAAACAGCGGAGAATGTCCTCATCCGCGACCGGCACTAAATCGCGACCTTCCTCAATTCGCATTAAAAACGTCTCGGCATCTTCCCCTCGAGTTCCCGAAAATTTCAAATTCCATTTCCGCATGACATTATACGCGGTCATCGCGGAATTTTCCGGTGTCCCGTGCGACGATTGGTGTCCGGCCGAACGCGGAGTACGAGGAGATTGCGACGATTCCCGCGACCCTCGATCCGCCATGGGGCTATCCGGACGAACCGGCTCCTCCGGAGGGAGCTCCAGATGGTCGTGATTCGACATTTCGTCTTCTCCTTCCGCGAAAGATAATCGAATTCCGGTACGGTCACCCCGCACGCGACGCAATAATCGAGCAGTTAAAATCGAATAACTTCCTTCGGTTGGAAGTCTCCGCCTAGTTAATTCGTCGATAAGTTGTTCGTGATTTAATACGAAAACCCACTCGTCCTCGGGATCTACACGACTCATACGGTCTTCTCGACTTTCCTATTCCAAACGTAAACACACGCGACCGTTACACAACGAAAATAACACAGCGAATACCCCAAAAGAACAAAAACGATATCTCGAACAAAGAAACGATAATATTACACGAAGATATGAGAGCCTTGTTTTCGAACCTCTCGCAACGGTTAATTTCGAATTTATATTCGCGACGAAATTTATCAACCATTCCCCAATAAATATTTCATGGTACTTTCGAAGACCGAAATATTTTATGTTATTTTCGTGGACCAAACATATAAAATACGAACGATGAAATACCTTTCACGATCGGGGATTTCTTTTATTCAGGGAAAAAGAAACTTCCTTCCAGACCGTTCCTCGCGAAGCCTAATCTTAACCGAAATTTCCCCAAAGCCAAGCGCCTCCTGCGCTCCTCCAAAATAGTCAACGTGGCCCCACGTTGGGCGCCAAATTTTTGCGACGACTTTTCTACCGTCTCGCGGCTGAGCGATAAACGCGGCCGCCGACTCGTTCTCTCCGTTGCGCGGGTGTAAATTGCGTCGACGAACAGGAGCTAATTCGCCGAAGGGGAGAAGCGAAATGGTCGTTGACAAAAACGGAAAACGGAGAAAAGGGGGTCCACGCGCCAGGTGGGAACGGGATGTTAGGAGTTCCGCGCGTACCGTGACGAGATCCGAGAGATAATCGCGAGAATCGAACTTGGGCGCCAGATACGATCTTTCACGTATCAATTCACGAAACACGCGAAATAAACGCGAGGTAAACGCAAAAGCAAGTTGTCGGAATTCGCCACGGGCTGGCTAGCTCGCCTAACGGTAGAGGGGCAGGGCGAGTGTTGATCGAACGCGATAATTTATGCAAGAGGCGACAATTACGGAAACGACAAACACAACTGAAAAAACACTCGCCAATTAAACAAAGAGGTTAACAGATTTATTATAATAGCGGGAGCCGCAGCTCCTCGAGAATAGTAATGATAAACCACGCGGATATACGGCTGCAGTAAAAGAAACGCGGCTGCGAGACGGGGTGTTAGACGCGGGGCGCGAAACCCCGTAATGCGTACGCCGAGACCAACCCGTTAGGTCAGCCGGAATGTTCGCTCGGCTTGAATTACGCCTCGCACTGCGAAGAGATTGAATATTACGTTCTTCTATAATTCGGGTGCAAAACCACATCAATTCTCGATATTGCCTCGCCAACGGCGATATTATCGCCCGCTATTACCGCGAAATTATTACGACGCAACTTAAGATTAACGTGCACTTAATACAACGCAGACATGCTTCGATTTCGGACGGACATCTTACGCAGAATCGAATGCTCGGCACACACACGCACGCAATTCATGCAAGAATCGCGAGGAAAGTCTCACCAAAACGCGCTCTT
>NW_027223446.1:0-36868 GCF_030449975.1 Polyergus mexicanus
AGCAGTGGTATCAACGCAGAGTACTGAATTCGTCCGGCTGTATTGCTGCCAGAGACAAAGTATTCTGAATTACTTGTTTTTCTAACTCACATTTCTGTACAATGATGTCTCTGTATAATGACGTGATTTGGCTTCTTATATATTTTTCAACATACACAAATTTCGAATTTGCGTATGTGAACAGATCCAAATTAGTTACTGCGATTTTAGACCTTGCTTTAAAAATGTTTCCTTTTTGGGTTTCAAAGATAAATAATTTTGGATGCTCTGTTCCGTATAGAGTATAGCCGCAAATAGTGTGTCTTCGCGTCAACGTTAACGCAAAAGTAGTGTCTTGGGATTCTAAGGTAAACATAGTGGTGTTTTGGGAATTAAGGAGGCCTTGGATTTTAGTAGAGGTACCTTCATATAAGACGTCATATGCTTCAAACCCGCAAGCGGTATTGGGTATTCCTTCCCAAAAGGTGTAACCATCGTCCGAGTCTATACAGGATTCGTCAGCTAGGTCGCAAACTGTGCCCGATTTTAGCATTATTTTTCCTGCATTTAATCTAACCGGTACGTATGAATCTCTGAGGGAGATTTTTAAGGTTGCTTGTACTATTACGTCATCCCATGTGCCGTAATAATCCGAATATTGAATTCCCTTACAAGTTCCATCTACGTTCACCTTGCCGGCAAGCGTGACGCTTCTATAATACGTATGATTTGATTTTAATCCGTCGATAATTTCAGCGGTTCCTACCTTTAAAAGACCTTCTTTATGCATTTGAATGCACCTAGCGCGAGATGTTTCTTGCAAGTAACTTGCGTAACCGTTATGAACGGCTGAAATATGCGAGTGCATTCCGCAGTGAGATATGGTTCTTAAGATTTCTATCTTACATTGAGTTATGTGAGTTTGCGCGTAGTTTGACAGTTGTAGCAGCTGTATGTATGTGTTGATTGTCGCAGGTGTCGCAATGTCGATGTCGCATTCGCCTGAACGTAGTAAAGATACAGTGGTCACATTAAGGTAGGCTCCCCCGCAATCGTAGGCTATTATGGCCTTTGTGCCAGAGAACATTGCGGTAATTAGAAGCATCGGAATGTAGTAAACCTTAAAATAGAAATATTATATTTAAATATAAAATACGAGAGTAATATGGGTTGTTTGTGTTGTTTTATGTTACAAGATGTGTGTATGTGTTGTTAGAACAAAATTTCTAATATTAATACGAGACTAATATGAAAATATCTTAAAATTACTGGATCCGGGGGTCCAGGCCGCGCTTACAAAATTTCTCTTTCTTTGCATTTTCTTTCATCCCGGATCTATAAAATATGTGCCTTTACACAACTTCAACTTGTTTATATGGACTACGCGTGATTTACCACGGAAGTCTATCCTCGCGTTATTCATTGGTAGCATTTCTAAAATCTTATATGGCCCAGTATATTGATCGTCTAATTTCCCTTTCATGGGCTCTTTTAATAGATAAACTCTATCATTAACCTTGAAATTTTGAACGTTAATCCTTTTATCATAATATACTTTACTCTTTTCTTTTGACTGTACCAAGTTTTGTTTTGCTAGGCCTTCCGAATTTCTTAAAATTTTGAAAAGGTTAGTGAGATAGTCCTGATAAGGTTGTTCAGTGGCGTCTTCTGGAATTATTGTGGAAGATGGAGTTCTAGGAAGATGTCCAAAGACTAGGGAATAGGGGGTATAGTTTGTTCCTTCATGGACTGAGGTGTTATAGGCGAACATGGCAGGTTTTATGTGCTCGTCCCATTCGCTATTTTGATTGGTGTACATTTTTAAATATTCAGTTAGTACGTGATGCGAACGTTCAATTGATCCATTTGATTGCGGATGATAAGCGGTTGTACGGCATTGTTTTATTTTAAAATAATTAGCAATTGCTTTCATTAAGGAGGTAAAGAAGGTTGGAGCTTGGTCGGTTAATAGAGCTCTTGGTGCTCCGTATATGCAAACGAAATCTTTTATAAAGGCATCAGCTATTGAGAAGGAATCTGCCGTTTCCATGGGCGTGGCTATTGAATATTTCGTTAAAAGATCCTGTATTGTTAAAATATAGGAGTTATTTCGGCTTGTCATCGGCAATGGCCCTACTACGTCCATTGATACTTTATCAAAAGCAACTCCTGGAGTGTCAGTTATCATCATAGGCTGCTTTGTCTTTACCCTTGTCAATTTTTTTACTTGGCAGTCCTTGCAATTTCTTATATATTCCTGGATATCCTTTTTCATTGTAGGCCAGTGGTAATTTTGTCTAATTCGATGATAGGTTTTATTTATACCTTTGTGTCCTCCTATCTTTGTGGCATGCTTTTCATAAATAATATTCGTTCTTTCCGTTATGCCGGGGCATCTTACCAAAGATTTGCAGATTGTTATGGTTATTGATAAGTCGGAAAGAAATCTTTTTAGGCTCTTATAAATAAAAATCCATGGGATCATAAAATACAGGTCATTTTGTGCTATACTAACAGTTTTCAAATTTAGCTCGATTATGGCATCTCTCAATGATCTTAATCCTTCTATTATGTCGTTTCGTTCCGTCTGTATTTTTTCGTTATGCTTAATGGGAATATTTATTAAATGTTTTCCGTTATTTAGATTAGTTACTCTTATTCTTGCGAAAGTTAAATCTTTATATGTGGGAAGTTTATTCTCGGCCAAATAATCTTTCGCGCCTTTGTCATAAGGATGTCCTTCTAGCGTAGTGAAAATAATATGATTGTCTTTTCGGGATAGTAGTGAATCTCGCGTTTCGTTGATTCTAAAGTCGTTTTCCTCGCCTGAAGAGCGGGGTTGTGGAGAGGCAGGTATGTTATCCTCACTTTCGTCTTCAGTGTTGTCTACTGACATTTCTGAATCGCTTTGATTAAGTTCCTGCACTTGTTCATTTATGTTCTCAATGCTGGGGAATTGGAATTGAGATGGGATTCTTGTTGTTGCTGGGGGAGTTAGTAAAGCGTTTTCTTCTAATGCGTTAGAAGGGAAGGTGATGGAGGGTCTAGACTGCTGGGTAGCCGTCTGATATGAAAAAAGAGATTCATTTGAATCGTCGTCGGATTTCGTCAAAGGAAGTATAGATGCGTCAGGAATAGGTGGATTTCGAGAGAGTGCGTCCGCTACTACGTTAGTCTTTCCTGTTTTATATTGTATCTCATATTCATACTCTGATAATTTTAGTCTCCATTTCCATAAGCGGGAGCTGGGATCCTTGACTGAATGTAGCCAGACTAGCGGCTTATGGTCAGTGAGTATTGTAAATTTTCTGCCGTACAGGTAGTGCCTAAAGTATGTCACACAGTAGACCACGGCTAAACACTCTTTCTCTATGGTGGAGTATCTTCCTTCTGCCTCATTTAGAGTCCTGGAAATATATGAAATCGGTAAATCTTTTCCTATTTGTCCTTGGCTTAATACACCTCCTATTGCGTATCCGCTAGCATCGGTAGTTAGCAAAAATGGTTCTTTAAAATTTGGATATTGCAAGACAGGCTCTTTTAATAGTTCGTGTTTTAAGGAATTAAATGCGTTCTCTTGGGATGGGGTCCAAACGAAAGATTTATTCTTCTTTAGAAGATCTGTTAATGGTTTTGCTATCTTTGAGAAATTTTTAATAAATCGTCGATAATATCCTGTTAACCCAAGGAATTGTTTTATATTCTTATAGTTTCGGGGAATCGGAAAATGTTCGACAGCTTCAATTTTGCCGGGATCTGGTCGGACGCCGTCGTTTCCTATAACATGCCCTAGGTAGGCAACTTCGTGCCTTAAAAATTGGCATTTTTCAGGTTGCAACTGCAGATTTGCTTTCCTTAATCTCTGCATTAATTCTCTGACTTTTGTATAATGTTCTTCTATAGATCTGGCGTAGATAACTATGTCGTCAAGGTAGACGAATAGTTCGTTTCCTTGTAGTCCGGTAAGGACGTTATCCATCAACCGTTGAAACGTTGCGGGTGCATTTTTGAGACCGAAAGGCATCCGCTGATATTCGTAATGCCCGTATGGCGTTGAGAAGGCTGTCTTCCCCTGATCTTCGGGAGCCATTAGAATTTGATGGAATCCTTGAGCGAGATCAAATATGGAGAAATATTTTGCACTACCCAACTGGTCCAAGATTTCTACTATATTGGGCAGTGGGTATGCGTCTCCTACTGTTTTTTCGTTTAATTTACGAAAGTCTATTACCATTCTCCATTTTTTCTTTCCGTCAGCCGCAGGCTTTTTGGGTACTATCCATAGAGGAGCGTTATACGGTGATGCTGAAGGCGTTATTATTTCGTCTGCTAATAATTTAATCACTTGCCTGTCTATCTCCTCCTTGTGGACTAGCGGGTATCTATATTGCTTTACGTGGATAGAAATATTATCAGTGGTTGGGATGGTGTGTTTGACTGAGGTGGTGAAGCTTAAATTTTCCCCTGGGAGATGGAAACAGTCTCCGTATTCTTTGAGTAAGGCGTTCACATGATCTGTCTCTTCTTCGTTTAAATGCTCTGTGTTGATTAAAGATTTAAGTTGTTCGGTGCGATTAGAAGATGCTGAAAGCGCATCTTTTGTATATATGTGACTCTCGAGGTTTGAAGACATTGGAATTACGTCCGTGTTGTTCGAATAGCCTCTGAGGTTATAGACCTCATGTTCTGGTAAAGCGTCTTGAGTAGTTGCAAGATTTTTATAATTGTTTGAAACGAAAGATTTCCCCAGTTGGGAGAGCTCTTCATGGCTCCTGGATTTAGTAGAAGAAGATTTCCCATTATTGGCGAGCTCTTCGTTGCTCATAGTAGACTCCGTCAGGTCCCTGGAAGCGGGAGGCTGAGCAGAGGTAGTAGGATGTGAAAACTCCTCGGAGTTCAATAAGTTTGTAGGTGAGGATTTCCCGTTTTCGGAGAGCTCCTTTTGGCTCATAGAGTTAGAAGATGAAGATTTCCCATTATTGGCGAGCTCTTCATTGCTCTTGGAATTTGTATTTTCAAAATATAGAAGATCCTCAAATCCTATTGACCCTGGAAGCGTGTCAATAGAGTATTTGAGGCACGAAGATGCAGGCGTTGCATCTTGTGTACTAGCAAGACCTTCGTGGTCTTCAGGAACGAAAGATTTCCCATCTCTGGAGAGCTCTTCTGGGCTCATAGGATTTACAAAAATAAAAGAATTCAGCGGACCTAGGTGCTCCTCGGAGTCACCTGGTATTGAATATTCAAAGAGCGGCAAAGGGCAAACTTCTACAGTGTAATCGCGCTCAGTCAAATTATAAGCTTTCATGTGCCCCTTCCCTCGGGAATTTTTGACTAAGGCTCTGCCAAGAATCAACCCTTTTACTGGCTCATTTCGAGGAACGTAACCCTCTTTTCTTTCCGGGTTAGTAATATTAAAAGATACCGTCACGACGGTTCGTGAAGGTACTAGCACTTTTTCCTTTTTAAAGAAAGGTACTTGAATGTCTTCAAATGCCAAACAGCTTTGATTATAGTCGATGATGGCATTATTTTGATTTAGAAATTCGGCACCTATTATGCCGTCGGCAGGTATGCCGAAGTCGTCTCGAACGACGTAGAATTTCGTTCTTTTCCCCATAATTTCAAAAGTGGCTGACCCTAATGTCTGAATTGGTTTCTTTGTAATGCCTTTTAATTTTAATTTATCTTTAGTATTTATAGGGGTGCTCTTTAAAATTCCTATTTTTACGAGGTTTACGGAGGATCCCGAGTCTACCATAAAGAAACAGTAGGCTTTGAAATTTTTACAGGTTATGACGACCTTTGGTTGGTGCGCTTCTGGACCCATCGGACCTAAGTTTGCAACTCCGATAGTGGCATTGGAATCATCTGATATTACTTTAGTTGGTTGGGTAACCAGCGCCGGGTCGTTATAATTTTTTAATAAAATTTTTGAATAACTTGAGCCTTCTTCCTTTGCGTTAGAATCTTTCAAGTTTCTGTAGTGGTCGGCTCGGTCTGTACTGTAATGGGGTGCGCGGTTGCTTGGGCCGGTTCCTTGGTCGCGCTCACCGTCGGGCGGCCTTCCGCGTTTCCCGACGCCTGCATAGCATTTCTGTATGCCAGTTTCCGGCACTCTGCTACTCTATGTCCTGGAAGTTTGCAATAATTGCAAATGCCAGGGGAATTCGGTCCTGGTTGGCCCGGTATTAAGGGTCTAATCCATGGTCGCGGAGCAAAATTATTGTTAGGATTCTTCAGTATTGATTTAGGTTGTTCTGGCTCGGCGGGTCTTGGATTATTTATATCTGCACGCGTAACGGGGAATTGCCGAGGCACAAATTGCCTCTCGCGCTGTTTTTCTATTTCTAAATTTCTCGTAATTTTTACGGCCCACTCAATGGCTTCGTCTAGGGTGCCTATATTTCGGTGTTCCATTCGCGTAATTACATTGGATGGTAACCCGTTTACAAATGCTTCTAAAACTTCTCCTTCAACTTCATTATTGAATAATCGGGGGTTATGAATGCCCTGTCGCCTGTTTCCATCTAGTATTGCTGTTCTCAAATCCTTAATTCTCCCGGCGTATTTTAAAACTGACTCGTTTGGCGATTTATATGCATTAGCTAGTTCTCCGCGATACTGTGCTACGGATTTATTAGGGGCGAAAATGTTTTTCAGTTTGTCTAACAAATCTACAACGCGTGTGTACACGTTACCCTCTATAACCTGATATGCGTCCCCTTCGATTTTATTTATAATGAACTGTACTAGCTGTGGTTCTTGCACTGACGGTAGTAAATCTCGAGCACGTTCACATGCTCGGGCGAATTGGAAAATAGAAATCTTGTAACCGTTAAAAGGGGGAATGTTCGCTACTACATCTTTTATTTTTAGGGTTGGCATGATTACGGGAGGTTCTTCCTGTTCCGGCGGGTCGGCGTATTCGTCGTACGCGGACGCGGCGCGGGAAGCTTCATTCACGCGTTGTTCGAGATTGCTTACTTGTTCTGGTAATCTACGTAATTGCGATAATTCTGTTTGGATTTTCGAGAGCACTTCGAATAACGAATTCGCGTCTATTGCCTCGTTAGGGCGTTTAGCTGTTTCTTCTCGCTCTTTAAGCGACATTTTGGAATTTGATGATTTTTCGCGGTCCTCTACGTATTTTTGCCTTTTGTCGACTTCCGGGTCGACGCTTACTGTACCGTGCGATCGCGTAAATTGAGCCATAACTCGGTAAACGTAGTTTTGAAATAATTATTGGCTCTAATCGTTTTTAGCACAACAATTGCAAAAGTAGTAGTTTTAATAATGTGAAAATTTATGGTAATACGTACGGTTAACTAGCATGTAATGCTATAGTTCCTTAATCCTGTAAGAATGTAGGTTAGTATACAATAAAATAAAGACAGTGTAATAATTTAGTATAACAACAAAATTATATAGTGGTTAAGCAAAATTGTAAAAATATAATAGCAGTATAATAAAAGAAATATGTATATGTGCATGTAATACTATGATAATAAAACAAGAATGTTTTTATGGTTTTTCTCTTTTTTTCAGTTACTTTATAATTCTCGTAGCAAATTGTAAATAGAAAGCTCAAGCAAATGATAAATATAATGTCAAAGCTAATAATTGTAGTATATATATTTTGCAATAATAGAATATAAGAATATCCTGAAAATAAGACAATGCGATTATAGGGTAGAGTATAATAAAATACACAAAATAGTTTAATATGAAATCGACAATGGTATATATGTTTCTTTATTCGTTGCTGGCGCTAACGTTTGGAATTTGAGTCTGTGCGTAAAATTCGCGACGCGGGTCGTTCTCCGGAATTTCTGGATATGGCAACGGAGACTGTTCGACCGTGATCGGAATTAATTTGTAAACGAAGGTTCTTTTCTCAGTTAGCCGTTCGCGACATGGGGCACTCGAATTGTCTGTAATATTTAACTCGTCGGAACAATTCACTGCTTCTCTAAATTGAGCTCTTAGTAGGCGTCGGAGCTGGTATTTCTTTCCTGCGCGACGCGTTTTTGGCATGTCTTTTAGAAACACGAAATTAGGATAAAAAATTCAACTTTAGTTTCGTGCAGCGACTCTCTGAGTCACTTATTTTGCCCACATAACGATATCCGTCATCCTATTCCAATCTCAGTGTGCGGAATCCTGCCTCACCAAAGAGAAGGAACAAGAAAGAGCGTGCGGAATCCTGCCTCACCACTCTCCGTTTATCGTATGTACACAAAAAGCTTAAAGCAACGACGAGCGGCTTATCCGCCCAGAGCCGTCGCTCCAAGTTTGCGGCACTTCGAAGAGTCAACTTCCACTTTCACTAAAATCAATCGCTTCTCTACTGCGTGGCGTGTCTTATTGGCTTTACAAAAATATTTAAACACTGATGTCTGTGTTACATTCGCGTTCTCAACGTGCGGAATCCTGCCTCACCGGAGAGAACGCTCCTGTTACAAGTGACGAGCGGCGTATATACCAGCTACCAGGACACTGTCACAGAACCAGGTATTGTTCAAAATTCTTTCGCAGCAAGGAGCGAACTATATTTCGCTCTATACTCGCGGCGTCAGAATGTCACTATGCCTTTTTAATGCATTCAAAACACACGCAGTCGAGAACAATCACTGTTAATAAAATTGAACACGAATCGTTATGTAGTACTTGAATAAAATAATAGCGACACTGCAACTCACGAAAGATTTAAGAAAAATCTGAAAAGTATTAACCGAGACTCAAATTGAACGTTATTTCGCGCACAATTCACTTCTGAAAGAAAATGGTTAGACACAATCAATTGACAGGTAGGCTTATGCTATCCCACCGCTGCCACCAAAAATATGTCACGTCCCAGCGTTCGAAGTTAATAAAAAAAAAATTATTCTTTATTCTAAGAACGTGAACATATAATACTAATAGTAGTAATAAATCTGAGTAGTGTATGTTAATTATTTTTAGTGTAATTTTCCTTTATAAATGAGATATTTTATTTTCTTTTTCGGTCACCCTGCAGTTCACCGGGTCTACCGGGGACCATAAGACTAATAACCCGTCAATGGTTGTGTAGGATCTATAAGTAATGTTTCTCTTACCCTTTATGACTATATGTGTCTGAATAATAATTAATATGCTGGATTCTCTGTGTATCTGGTCCTCCAGATTGATCACTGATAAGCGCTCTTAATTATGGTAATGACGGCTAATTCAGGATAAATTGGTAGCCGGATGTTGAAATAATTCGTAGAGTTATGTAGACTAAAATAGCACTTTATTTTATATTTAAGTTAAGTTAAGCAATTAATATTACTAGCGTCTGCTAACGCTAGAGAAACTCGAAGTACAAGAATGGAAGTCTTATAACTGTGAATTCGGAGCTTGTCGATGCGTACACCGGATTACTATATTGAAGAGCTAGTCGTGTTAGCTGTTCGAAGTTTGGAATAGTAATGCTGGATGTCTGACTTGCACTGAGCTCCTCCGGTCTTCGGGTGTTGGTGGGAGAGATGCTGCAGTGGGATCGCCTTTGGTAGATGGTGGGATATTCTTCCTATGCTTCGCCTAAGACTTCCCGATGTTGGAGGGAGTCCCATGGGCGGGAGCAATGGCAAGTGGAAGCGCCGCTGGTAGGGATCTCTGTGCGAGAAGGACAGCTATATCGTTCCCTCGCAACATTCCAACTTGTTTGTCCCGTTTAATCTTATCGAGCGGGCGGATAAGAATATCGATCGACGGGCCTGTCCGCATACCATGTACAGTATAAGGCTCTTATAAAACTCTTATAATATTGTAGCGAATAAAATATTTTATACTGAATATTCTTATATGCCTAATTTCTTATTGCTACTTATATGGTTAATAATAAAGTCTTATGCTACGTAGAATATGTGTATGCGCATATGCGAATATAAAGTTTTTAGAAGCTATATGAATATAAAGTTAAAACGACTATATATATATATATACTTAAAATTATTGGGTTAAAACGTAATAACGTTACATTTGCATCGTTCACTTTTCGCTTGTATCTTCTAATTGAATTTAACGCTTTATTAAAAGATCTTTTGTATGCTCATATATATATATATATATATATATATATATATAATATTTATTACAATTTTTAAAGCGTTTGAATCGTCTGTCTGATTGTACAATGCAAATATAAGGCTTTAGTTATTTCTATAGTTTATTCGTATGATAGTTATTTTTGCGTCACCCGCTGGCGCGTTCGAGCGTTGGCTATATACGGGGTGACTCTCGAGTATGAATACTATTTTACAAGTTAGAAGTTTGTCTTGAACGAATAATTTTCTCCGGATTTCTACTTCTTTCGCCCCTTATGGGTGAATTAACAATAAATATATTGTTTAAATAAATTTTGACGTGCGGTTGAGACGTCACAGTATGCCGTGAAGCGGTTCTTCTCAATTTCCTTGATGTTGCACAAGAATTTTAGACAAATCTCACTTACTGACACGTAACTAAGACGTTCCGATGAACAAAACTTGCGTACATAGCGATTTTAACAATGTATGCCGTGAAGCGGTTCTTCTCAATTTCCTTGATGTTGCACAAGAATTTTAGACAAATCTCACTTACTGACACGTAACTAAGACGTTCCGAACGAACAAAACTTGCGTAAATAGCGATCTCAACTTTGTGCGCAGAAAAACGTATATCCTCAATTTCCTTAATGTCGTGCAAGAATTTTCGACTAAACTCACTTACTGACACGTAACTAAGACGTTCCGGAAGAACAAAACTAGCGTACATAGCGATTTTAACAATGTATGCCGTGAAGCGGTTCTTCTCAATTTCCTTGATGTTGCACAAGAATTTTAGACAAATCTCACTTACTGACACGTAACTAAGACGTTCCGAACGAACAAAACTTGCGTACATAGCGATTTTAACAATGTATGCCGTGAAGCGGTTCTTCTGAATTTCCTTGATGTTGCACAAGAATTTTAGACAAATCTCACTTACCGACACGTAACTAAGACGTTTCGAACGAACAAAACTTGCGTACATAGCGATCTCAGCTTTGTGCGCAGAAAAACGTATATCCTCGATTTCCTTAATGTCGTGCAAGAATTTTCGACTAAACTCACTTACTGACACGTAACTAAGACGTTCCGAACGAACAAAACTTGCGTACATAGCGATTTTAACAATGTATGCCGTGAAGCGGTTCTTCTCAATTTCCTTGATGTTGCACAAGATTTTTAGACAAATCTCACTTACTGACACGTAACTAAGACGTTCCGAACGAACAAAACTTGCGTGCATAGCGATTTTAACAATGTATGCCGTGAAGCGGTTCTTCTCAATTTCCTTGATGTTGCACAAGAATTTTAGACAAATCTCACTTACTGACACGTAACTAAGACGTTCCGAACGAACAAAACTTGCGTACATAGCGATCTCAGCTTTGTGCGCAGAAAAACGTATATCCTCAATTACCTTAATGTCGTGCAAGAATTTTCGACTAAACTCACTTACTGACACGTAACTAAGATGTTCCGAACGAACAAAACTTGCGTACATAGCCATTTTAACAATGTATGCCGTGAAGCGGTTCTTCTCAATTTCCTTGATGTTGCACAAGAATTTTAGACAAATCTCACTTACTGACACGTAACTAAGACATTCCGAACGACCAAAACTTGCGTACATAGCGATTTTAACAATGTATGCCGTGAAGCGGTTCTTCTCAATTTTCTTGATGTTGCACAAGATTTTTAGACAAATCTCACTTACTGACACGTAACTAAGACGTTCCGAACGAACAAAACTTGCGTACATAGCGATTTTAACAATGTATGCCGTGATGCGCTTCTTCTCAATTTCCTTGATGTTGCACAAGAATTTTAGACAAATCTCACTTACTGACACGTAACTAAGACGTTTCGAACGAACAAAACTTGCGTACATAGCGATCTCAGCTTTGTGCGCAGAAAAACGTATATCCTCAATTTCCTTAATGTCATGCAAGAATTTTCGACTAAACTCACTTACTGACACGTAACTAAGACGTTCCGAACGAACAAAACTTGCGTACATAGCGATCTCAGCTTTGTGCGCAGAAAAACGTATATCCTCAATTTCCTTAACGTCGTGCAAGAATTTTCGACTAAACTCACTTACTGACACGTAACTAAGACGTTCCGAACGAACAAAACTTGCGTACATAGCTATTTTAACAATATATGCCGTGAAGCGGTTCTTCTCAATTTCTTTGATGTTGCACAAGAATTTTAGACAAATCTCACTTACTGACACGTAACTAAGACGTTCCGAACGAACAAAACTTGTACATAGCGATCTCAGCTTTGTGCGCAGAAAAACGTATATCCTCAATTTCCTTAATGTCGTGCAAGAATTTACGACTAAACTCACTTACTGACACGTAACTAAGTCGTTCCGAACGAACAAAACTTGCGTACATAGCGATCTCAGCTTTGTGCGCAGAAAAACGTATATCCTCAATTTCCTTAATGTCGTGCAAGAATTTACGACTAAACTCACTTACTGACACGTAACTAAGACGTTCCGAACGAACAAAACTTGCGTACATAGCGATCTCAGCTTTGTGCGCAGAAAAACGTATATCCTCAATTTCCTTAATGTCGTGCAAGAATTTACGACTAAACTCACTTACTGACACGTAACTAAGTCGTTCCGAACGAACAAAACTTGCGTACATAGCGATCTCAGCTTTGTGCGCAGAAAAACGTATATCCTCAATTTCCTTAATGTCGTGCAAGAATTTACGACTAAACTCACTTACTGACACGTAACTAAGACGTTCCGAACGAACAAAACTTGCGTACATAGCGATCTCAGCTTTGTGCGCAGAAAAACGTATATCCTCAATTTCCTTAATGTCGTGCAAGAATTTACGACTAAACTCACTTACTGACACGTAACTAAGACGTTTCGAACGAACAAAACTTGCGTACATAGCGATCTCAGCTTTGTGCGCAGAAAAACGTATATCCTCAATTTCCTTAATGTCGTGCAAGAATTTTCGACTAAACTCACTTACTGACACGTAACTAAGACGTTCCGAACGAACAAAACTTGCGTACATAGCGATCTCAGCTTTGTGCGCAGAAAAACGTATATCCTCAATTTCCTTAATGTCGTGCAAGAATTTTCGACTAAACTCACTTACTGACACGTAACTAAGACGTTCCGAACGAACAAAACTTGCGTACATAGCGATTTTAACAATGTATGCCGTGAAGCGGTTCTTCTCAATTTCCTTGATGTTGCACAAGAATTTTAGACAAATCTCACTTACTGACACGTAACTAAGACGTTCCGAACGAACAAAATTTGCGTACAGAGCGATTTTAACAATGTATGCCGTGAAGCGGTTCTTCTCAATTTCCTTGATGTTGCACAAGAATTTTAGACAAATCTCACTTAGTGACACGTAACTAAGACGTTCCGAACGAACAAAACTTGCGTACATAGCGATTTTAACAATGTATGACGTGAAGCGGTTCTTCTCAATTTCCTTGATGTTGCACAAGAATTTTAGACAAATCTCACTTAGTGACACGTAACTAAGACGTACCGAACGAACAAAATTTGCGTACATAGCGATCTCAGCTTGGTGCCCAGAAAAACGTTTATCCTCAATTTCCTTAATGTCGTGCAAGTATTTTCGACTAAACTCACTTACTGACACGTAACTAAGACGTTCCGAACGAACAAAACTTGCGTACATAGCGATCTCAGCTTTGTGCGCAGAAAAACGTATATCCTCAATTTCCTTAATGTCGTGCAAGAATTTTCGACTAAACTCACTTACTGACACGTAACTAAGTCGTTCCGAACGAACAAAACTTGCGTACATAGCGATCTCAGCTTTGTGCGCAGAAAAACGTATATCCTCAATTTCCTTAATGTCGTGCAAGAATTTTCGACTAAACTCACTTACTGACACGTAACTAAGTCGTTCCGAACGAACAAAACTTGCGTACATAGCGATCTCAGCTTTGTGCGCAGAAAAACGTATATCCTCAATTTCCTTAATGTCGTGCAAGAATTTTCGACTAAACTCACTTACTGACACGAAACTAAGACGTTCCGAACGAACAAAACTTGCGTACATAGCGATCTCAGCTTTGTGCGCAGAAAAACGTATATCCTCAATTTCCTTAATGTCGTGCAAGAATTTTCGACTAAACTCACTTACTGACACGTAACTAAGACGTTCCGAACGAACAAAACTTGCGTACATAGCGATCTCAGCTTTGTGCGCAGAAAAACGTATATCCTCAATTTCCTTAATGTCGTGCATGAATTTTCGACTAAACTCACTTACTGACACGTAACTAAGACGTTCCGAACGAACAAAACTTGCGTACATAGCGATCTCAGCTTTGTGCGCAGAAAAACGTATATCCTCAATTTCCTTAATGTCGTGCATGAATTTTCGACTAAACTCACTTACTGACACGTAACTAAGACGTTCCGAACAAACAAAACTTGCGTACATAGCGATTTTAACAATGTATGCCGTGAAGCGGTTCTTCTCAATTTCCTTGATGTTGCACAAGAATTTTAGACAAATGTCACTTACTGACACGTAACTAAAACATTCCGAACGAACAAAACTTGCGTACATAGCGATTTTAACAATGTATGCCGTGAAGCGGTTCTTCTCAATTTCCTTGATGTTGCACAAGAATTTTCGACTAAACTCACTTACTGACACGTAACTAAGACGTTCCGAACGAACAAAACTTGCGTACATAGCGATCTCAGCTTTGTGCGCAGAAAAACGTATATCCTCTATTTCCTTAATGTCGTGCAAGAATTTTCGACTAAACTCACTTACTGACACGTAACCAAGACGTTCCGAACGAACAAAACTTGCGTACATAGCGATCTCAGCTTTGTGCGCAGAAAAACGTATATCCTCAATTTCCTTAATGTCGTGCAAGAATTTTTGACTAAACTCACTTACTGACACGTAACTAAGACGTTCCGAACGAACAAAACTTGCGTACATAGCGATTTTAACAATGTATGCCGTGAAGCGGTTCTTCTCAATTTCCTTGATGTTGCACAAGAATTTTAGACAAATCTCACTTACTGACACGTAACTAAGACGTTTCCATCGAACAAAACTTGCGTACATAGCGATCTCAGCTTTGTGCGCAGAAAAACGTATATCCTCAATTTCCTTAATGTCGTGCAAGAATTTTCGACTAAACTCACTTACTGACACGTAACTAAGACGTTCCGAACGAACAAAACTTGCGTACATAGCGATCTCAGCTTTGTGCGCAGAAAAACGTATATCCTCAATTTCCTTATTGTCGTGTAAGAATTTTCGACTAAACTCACTTACTGACACGTAACTAAGACGTTCCGAACGAACAAAATTTGCGTACATAGCGATTTTAACAATGTATGCCGTGAAGCGGTTCTTCTCAATTTCCATGATGTTGCACAAGAATTTTCGAATAAACTCACTTACTGACACGTAACTAAGACGTTTCGAACGAACAAAACTTGCGTACATAGCGATCTCAGCTTTGTGCGCAGAAAAACGTATATCCTCAATTTCCTTAATGTCGTGCAAGAATTTTCGACTAAACTCACTTACTGACACGTAACTAAGTCGTTCCGAACGAACAAAACTTGCGTACATAGCGATCTCAGCTTTGTGCGCAGAAAAACGTATATCCTCAATTTCCTTAATGTCGTGCAAGAATTTACGACTAAACTCACTTACTGACACGTAACTAAGACGTTCCGAACGAACAAAACTTGCGTACATAGCGATCTCAGCTTTGTGCGCAGAAAAACGTATATCCTCAATTTCCTTAATGTCGTGCAAGAATTTTCGACTAAACTCACTTACTGACACGTAACTAAGACGTTCCGAACGAACAAAACTTGCGTACATAGCGATTTTAACAATGTATGCCGTGAAGCGGTTCTTCTCAATTTCCTTGATGTTGCACAAGAATTTTAGACAAATCTCACTTACTGACACGTAACTAAAACATTCCGAACGAACAAAACTTGCGTACATAGCGATTTTAACAATGTATGCCGTGAAGCGGTTCTTCTCAATTTCCTTGATGTTGCACAAGAATTTTAGACAAATCTCACTTACTGACACGTAACTAAGACGTTTCCATCGAACAAAACTTGCGTACATAGCGATCTCAGCTTTGTGCGCAGAAAAACGTATATCCTCAATTTCCTTAATGTCGTGCAAGAATTTTCGACTAAACTCACTTACTGACACGTAACTAAGTCGTTCCGAACGAACAAAACTTGCGTACATAGCGATCTCAGCTTTGTGCGCAGAAAAACGTATATCCTCAATTTCCTTAATGTCGTGCAAGAATTTACGACTAAACTCACTTACTGACACGTAACTAAGACGTTTCGAACGATCAAAACTTGCGTACATAGCGATCTCAGCTTTGTGCGCAGAAAAACGTATATCCTCAATTTCCTTAATGTCGTGCACGAATTTTCGACTAAACTCACTTACTGACACGTAACTAAGAAGTTCCGAACGAACAAAATTTGCGTACATAGCGATTTTAACAATGTATGCCGTGAAGCGGTTCTTCTCAATTTCCTTGATGTTGCACAAGAATTTTCGACTAAACTCACTTACTGACACGTAACTAAGACGTTTCGAACGAACAAAACTTGCGTACATAGCGATCTCAGCTTTGTGCGCAGAAAAACGTATATCCTCAATTTCCTTAATGTCGTGCAAGAATTTACGACTAAACTCACTTACTGACACGTAACTAAGACGTTCCGAACGAACAAAATTTGCGTACATAGCGATCTCAGCATTGTGCGCAGAAAAACGTATATCCTCAATTTCCTTAATGTCGTGCAAGAATTGTCGACTAAACTCACTTACTGACACGTAACTAAGACGTTCCGAACGAACAAAACTTGCGTACATAGCGATTTTAACAATGTATGCCGTGAAGCGGTTCTTCTCAATTTCCTTGATGTTGCACAAGAATTTTAGACAAATCTCACTTACTGACACGTAACTAAGACGTTTCCATCGAACAAAACTTGCGTACATAGCAATCTCAGCTTTGTGCGCAGAAAAACGTATATCCTCAATTTCCTTAATGTCGTGCAAGAATTTTCGACTAAACTCACTTACTGACACGTAACTAAGACGTTCCGACCGAACAAAACTTGCGTACATAGCGATCTCAGCTTTGTGCGCAGAAAAACGTATATCCTCAATTTCCTTAATGTCGTGCAAGAATTTTCGACTAAACTCACTTACTGACACGTAACTAAGACGTTCCGAACGAACAAAATTTGCGTACATAGCGATTTTAACAATGTATGCCGTGAAGCGGTTCTTCTCAATTTTCATGATGTTGCACAAGAATTTTCGACTAAACTCACTTACTGACACGTAACTAAGACGTTTCGAACGAACAAAACTTGCGTACATAGCGATCTCAGCTTTGTGCGCAGAAAAACGTATATCCTCAATTTCCTTAATGTCGTGCAAGAATTTTCGACTAAACTCACTTACTGACACGTAACTAAGACGTTCCGAACGAACAAAATTTGCGTACATAGCGATTTTAACAATGTATGCCGTGAAGCGGTTCTTCTCAATTTCCTTGATGTTGCACAAGAATTTTCGACTAAACTCACTTACTGGCACGTAACTAAGACGTTTCGAACGAACAAAACTTGCGTACATAGCGATCTCAGCTTTGTGCGCTGCAAAACGTATATCCTCAATTTCCTTAATGTCGTGCAAGAATTTTCGACTAAACTCACTTACTGACACGTAACTACGACGTTCCGAACGACCAAAACTTGCGTACATAGCGACTTTAACAATGTATGCCGTGAAGCGGTTCTTCTCAATTTCCTTGATGTTGCACAAGAATTTTAGACAAATCTCACATACTGACACGTAACTAAAACGTTTCGATCGAACAAAACTTGCGTACATAGCGATCTCAGCTTTGTGCGCAGAAAAACGTAAATCCTCAATTTCCTTAATGTCATGCAAGAATTTTCGACTAAACTCACTTACTGACACGTAACTAAGACGTTCCGAACGAACAAAACTTGCGTACATAGCGATCTCAGCTTTGTGCGCAGAAAAACGTATATCCTCAATTTCCTTAATGTCGTGCAAGAATTTACGACTAAACTCACTTACTGACACGTAACTAAGACGTTTCCATCGAACAAAACTTGCGTACATAGCGATCTCAGCTTTGTGCGCAGTAAAACGTATATCCTCAATTTCCTTAATGTCGTGCAAGAATTTTCGACTAAACTCACTTACTGACACGTAACTAAGACGTTCCGAACGAACAAAACTTGCGTACATAGCGATCTCAGCTTTGTGCGCAGAAAAACGTATATCCTCAATTTCCTTGATGTTGCACAAGAATTTTCGACTAAACTCACTTACTGGCACGTAACTAAGACGTTTCGAACGAACAAAACTTGCGTACACAGCGATCTCAGCTTTGTGCGCAGAAAAACGTATATCCTCAATTTCCTTAATGTCGTGCAAGAATTTTCGACTAAACTCACTTACTGACACGTAACTAAGACGTTCCGAACGACCAAAACTTGCGTACATAGCGACATTAACAATGTATGCCGTGAAGCGGTTCTTCTCAATTTCCTTGATGTTGCACAAGAATTTTAGACAAATCTCACATACTGACACGTAACTAAAACGTTTCGATCGAACAAAACTTGCGTACATAGCGATCTCAGCTTTGTGCGCAGAAAAACGTATATCCTCAATTTCCTTAATGTCATGCAAGAATTTTCGACTAAACTCACTTACTGACACATAACTAAGACGTTCCGAACGAACAAAACTTGCGTACATAGCGATTTTAACAATGTATGCCGTGAAGCGGTTCTTCTTAATTTCTTTGATGTTGCACAAGAATTTTAGACAAATCTCACTTAGTGACACGTAACTAAGACGTACCGAACGAACAAAATTTGCGTACATAGCGATCTCAGCTTGGTGCGCAGAAAAACGTATATCCTCAATTTCCTTAATGTCGTGCAAGTATTTTCGACTAAACTCACTTACTGACACGTAACTAAGACGTTCCGAACGAACAAAACTTGCGTACATAGCGATTTTAACAATGTATGCCGTGAAGCGGTTCTTCTTAATTTCTTTGATGTTGCACAAGAATTTTAGACAAATCTCACTTACTGACACGTAACTAAGACGTTCCGAACGAACAAAACTTGCGTACATAGCGATCTCAGCTTTGTGCGCAGAAAAACGTATATCCTCAATTTCCTTAATGTCGTGCAAGAATTTTCGACTAAACTCACTTACTGACACGTAACTAAGACGTTCCGAACGAAGAAAACTTGCGTACATAGCGATCTCAGATTTGTGCGCAGAAAAACGTATATCCTCAATTTCCTTAATGTCGTGCAATAATTTTCGACTAAACTCACTTACTGACACGTAACTAAGACGTTCCGAACGAACAAAACTTGCGTACATAGCGATTTTAACAATGTATGCCGTGAAGCGGTTCTTCTCAATTTCCTTGATGTTGCACAAGAATTTTAGACATATCTCACTTACTGACACGTAACTAAGACGTTCCGAACGAACAAAACTTGCGTACATAGCGATTTTAACAATGTATGCCGTGAAGCGGTTCTTCTCAATTTCCTTGATGTTGCACAAGAATTTTAGACAAATCTCACTTACTGACACGTAACTAAGACGTTCCGAACGAACAAAACTTGCGTACATAGCGATTTTAACAATGTATGCCGTGAAGCGGTTCTTCTCAATTTCCTTGATGTAGCACAAGAATTTTAGACAAATCTAACTTAGTGACACGTGACTAAGACGTTCCGAACGAACAAAACTTGCGTACATAGCGATCTCAGCTATGTGCGCAGAAAAACGTATATCCTCAATTTCCTTAATGTCGTGCAAGAATTTTCGACTAAACTCACTTACTGACACGTAACTAAGACGTTCCGAACGAACAAAACTTGCGTACATAGCGATTTAAACGATGTATGCCGTGAAGCGGTTCTTCTCAATTTCCTTGATGTTGCACAAGAATTTTAGACATATCTCACTTACTGACACGTAACTAAGACGTTCCGAACGAACAAAACTTGCGTACATAGCGATTTTAACAATGTATGCCGTGAAGCGGTTCTTCTCAATTTCCTTGATGTTGCACAAGAATTTTAGACAAATCTCACTTACTGACACGTAACTAAGACGTTCCGAACGAACAAAACTTGCGTACATAGCGATTTTAACAATGTATGCCGTGAAGCGGTTCTTCTCAATTTCTTTGATGTTGCACAAGAATTTTAGACAAATCTCACTTACTGACACGTAACTAAGACGTTCCGAACGAACAAAACTTGCGTACATAGCGATCTCAGCTTTGTGCGCAGCAAAACGTATATCCTCAATTTCCTTAATGTCGTGCAAGAATTCTCGACTAAACTCACTTACTGACACGTAACTAAGACGTTCCGAACGAACAAAACTTGCGTACATAGCGATCTCAGGTTGTGCGCAGAAAAACGTATATCCTCAATTTCCTTAATGTCGTGCAATAATTTTCGACTAAACTCACTTACTGACACGTAACTAAGACGTTCCGAACGAACAAAACTTGCGTACATAGCGATTTTAACAATGTATGCCGTGAAGCGGTTCTTCTCAATTTCCTTGATGTTGCACAAGAATTTTAGACATATCTCACTTACTGACACGTAACTAAGACGTTCCGAACGAACAAAACTTGCGTACATAGCGATTTTAACAATGTATGCCGTGAAGCGGTTCTTCTCAATTTCCTTGATGTTGCACAAGAATTTTAGACAAATCTCACTTACTGACACGTAACTAAGACGTTCCGAACGAACAAAACTTGCGTACATAGCGATTTTAACAATGTATGCCGTGAAGCGGTTCTTCTCAATTTCCTTGATGTAGCACAAGAATTTTAGACAAATCTAACTTAGTGACACGTGACTAAGACGTTCCGAACGAACAAAACTTGCGTACATAGCGATCTCAGCTATGTGCGCAGAAAAACGTATATCCTCAATTTCCTTAATGTCGTGCAAGAATTTTCGACTAAACTCACTTACTGACACGTAACTAAGACGTTCCGAACGAACAAAACTTGCGTACATAGCGATTTAAACGATGTATGCCGTGAAGCGGTTCTTCTCAATTTCCTTGATGTTGCACAAGAATTTTAGACGAATCTCACTTACTGATACGTAACTAAGACATTCCGAACGACCAAAACTTGCGTACATAGCGATTTTAACAATGTATGCCGTGAAGCGGTTCTTCTCAATTTCCTTGATGTTGCACAAGAATTTTATACAAATCTCACTTAGTGACACGTAACTAAGACGTTCCGAACGAACAAAACTTGCGTACATAGCGATTTTAACAATGTATGACGTGAAGCGGTTCTTCTCAATTTCCTTGATGTTGCACAAGAATTTTAGACAAATCTCACTTAGTGACACGTAACTAAGACGTACCGAACGAACAAAATTTGCGTACATAGCGATCTCAGCTTGGTGCGCAGAAAAACGTATATCCTCAATTTCCTTAATGTCGTGCAAGTATTTTCGACTAAACTCACTTACTGACACGTAACTAAGACGTTCCGAACGAACAAATATTGCGTACATAGCGATTTTAACAATGTATGCCGTGAAGCGGTTCTTCTCAATTTCCTTGATGTTGCACAAGGATTTTAGACAAATCTCACTTACTGACACGTAACTAAGACATTCCGAACGACCAAAACTTGCGTACATAGCGATTTTAACAATGTAGGCCGTGAAGCGGTTCTTCTCAATTTCCTTGATGTTGCACAAGAATTTTAGACAAATCTCACTTACTGACACGTAACTAAGACGTTCCGAACGAACAAAACTTGCGTACATAGCGATCTCAGCTTTGTGCGCAGAAAAACGTATATCCTCAATTTCCTTAATGTCGTGCAAGAATTTTCGACTAAACTCACTTACTGACACGTAACTAAGACGTTCCGAACGAACAAAACTTGCGTACATAGCGATCTCAGATTTGTGCGCAGAAAAACGTATATCCTCAATTTCCTTAATGTCGTGCAATAATTTTCGACTAAACTCACTTACTGACACGTAACTAAGACGTTCCGAACGAACAAAACTTGCGTACATAGCGATTTTAACAATGTATGCCGTGAAGCGGTTCTTCTCAATTTCCTTGATGTTGCACAAGAATTTTAGACAAATCTCACTTACTGACACGTAACTAAGACGTTCCGAACGAACAAAACTTGCGTACAGAGCGATTTTAACAATGTATGCCGTGAAGCGGTTCTTCTCAATTTCCTTGATGTTGCACAAGAATTTTAGACAAATCTCACTTAGTGACACGTAACTAATACGTTCCGAACGAACAAAACTTGCGTACATAGCGATTTTAACAATGTATGACGTGAAGCGGTTCTTCTCAATTTCCTTGATGTTGCACAAGAATTTTAGACAAATCTCACTTAGTGACACGTAACTAAGACGTACCGAACGAACAAAATTTGCGTACATAGCGATCTCAGCTTGGTGCCCAGAAAAACGTTTATCCTCAATTTCCTTAATGTCGTGCAAGTATTTTCGACTAAACTCACTTACTGACACGTAACTAAGACGTTCCGAACGAACAAAACTTGCGTACATAGCGATTTTAACAATGTATGCCGTGAAGCGGTTCTTTTCAATTTCCTTGATGTTGCACAAGGATTTTAGACAAATCTCACTTACTGACACGTAACTAAGACATTCCGAAAGAACAAAACTTGCGTACATAGCGATTTTAACAATGTAGGCCGTGAAGCAATTCTTCTCAATTTCCTTGATGTTGCACAAGAATTTTAGACAAATCTCACTTAGTGACACGTAACTAAGACGTTCCGAACAAAGAAAACTTGCGTACATAGCGATCTCAGCTTTGTGCGCAGAAAAACGTATATCCTCAATTTCCTTAATGTCGTGCAAGAATTCTCGACTAAACTCACTTACTGACACGTAACTAAGACGTTCCGAACGAACAAAACTTGCGTACATAGCGATCTCAGGTTGTGCGCAGAAAAACGTATATCCTCAATTTCCTTAATGTCGTGCAATAATTTTCGACTAAACTCACTTTCTGACACGTAACTAAGACGTTCCGAACGAACAAAACTTGCGTACATAGCGATTTTAACAATGTATGCCGTGAAGCGGTTCTTCTCAATTTCCTTGATGTTGCACAAGAATTTTAGACAAATCTCACTTACTGACACGTAACTAAGACGTTCCGAACGAACAAAACTTGCGTATATAGCGATTTTAACAATGTATGACGTGAAGCGGTTCTTCTCAATTTCCTTGATGTTGCACAAGAATTTTAGACAAATCTCACTTAGTGACACGTAACTAAGACGTACCGAACGAACAAAATTTGCGTACATAGCGATCTCAGCTTGGTGCGCAGAAAAACGTATATCCTCAATTTCCTTAATGTCGTGCAAGTATTTTCGACTAAACTCACTTACTGACACGTAACTAAGACGTTCCGAACGAACAAAACTTGCGTATATAGCGATTTTAACAATGTATGCCGTGAAGCGGTTCTTCTCAATTTCCTTGATGTTGCACAAGAATTTTAGACAAATCTTACTTAGTGACACGTAACTAAGACGTTCCGAACGAAGAAAACTTGCGTACATAGCGATCTCAGCTTTGTGCGCAGAAAAACGTATATCCTCAATTTCCTTAATGTCGTGCAAGAATTCTCGACTAAACTCACTTACTGACACGTAACTAAGACGTTCCGAACGAACAAAACTTGCGTACATAGCGATCTCAGGTTGTGCGCAGAAAAACGTATATCCTCAATTTCCTTAATGTCGTGCAATAATTTTCGACTAAACTCACTTACTGACACGTAACTAAGACGTTCCGAACGAACAAAACTTGCGTACATAGCGATTTTAACAATGTATGCCGTGAAGCGGTTCTTCTCAATTTCCTTGATGTTGCACAAGAATTTTAGACAAATCTCACTTACTGACACGTAACTAAGACGTTCCGAACGAACAAAACTTGCGTATATAGCGATTTTAACAATGTATGACGTGAAGCGGTTCTTCTCAATTTCCTTGATGTTGCACAAGAATTTTAGACAAATCTCACTTAGTGACACGTAACTAAGACGTACCGAACGTACAAAATTTGCGTACATAGCGATCTCAGCTTGGTGCGCAGAAAAACGTATATCCTCAATTTCCTTAATGTCGTGCAAGTATTTTCGACTAAACTCACTTACTGACACGTAACTAAGACGTTCCGAACGAACAAAACTTGCGTTCATAGCGATCTCAGCTTTGTGCGCAGAAAAACGTATATCCTCAATTTCCTTAATGTCGTGCAAGAATTTTCGACTAAACTCACTTACTGACACGTAACTAAGACGTTCCGAACAAACAAAACTTGCGTACATAGCGATTTTAACAATGTATGCCGTGAAGCGGTTCATCTCAATTTCTTTGATGTTGCACAAGAATTTTAGACAAATCTCACTTACTGACACGTAACTAAGACGTTCCGAACGAACAAAACTTGCGTACATAGCGATCTCAGCTTTGTGCGCAGAAAAACGTATATCTTCAATTTCCTTAATGTCGTGCAAGAATTTTCGACTAAACTCACTTACTGACACGTAACTAAGACGTTCCGAACGAACAAAACTTGCGTACATAGCGATTTTAACAATGTATGCCGTGAAGCGGTTCTTCTTAATTTCTTTGATGTTGCACAAGAATTTTAGACAAATCTCACTTAGTGACACGTAACTAAGACGTACCGAACGATCAAAATTTGCGTACATAGCGATCTCAGCTTGGTGCGCAGAAAAACGTATATCCTCAATTTCCTTAATGTCGTGCAAGTATTTTCGACTAAACTCACTTACTGACACGTAACTAAGACGTTCCGAACGAACAAAACTTGCGTACATAGCGATCTCAGCTTTGTGCGCAGAAAAACGTATATCCTCAATTTCCTTAATGTCGTGCAAGAATTTTCGACTAAACTCACTTACTGACACGTAACTAAGACGTTCCGAACGAACAAAACTTGCGTACATAGCGATTTTAACAATGTATGCCGTGAAGCGGTTCTTCTCAATTTCCTTGATGTTGCACAAGGATTTTAGACAAATCTCACTTACTGACACGTAACTAAGACATTCCGAACGAACAAAACTTGCGTACATAGCGATTTTAACAATGTAGGCCGTGAAGCGGTTCTTCTCAATTTCCTTGATGTTGCACAAGAATTTTAGACAAATCTCACTTAGTGACACGTAACTAAGACGTTCCGAACGAAGAAAACTTGCGTACATAGCGATCTCAGCTTTGTGCGCAGAAAAACGTATATCCTCAATTTCCTTAATGTCGTGCAAGAATTCTCGACTAAACTCACTTACTGACACGTAACTAAGACGTTCCGAACGAACAAAACTTGCGTACATAGCGATCTCAGCTTTGTCCGCAGAAAAACGTATATCCTCAATTTCCTTAATGTGGTGCAAGTATTTTCGACTAAACTCACTTACTGACACGTAACTAAGACGTTCCGAACGAACAAAACTTGCGTACATAGCGATCTCAGCTTTGTGCGCAGAAAAACGTATATCCTCAATTTCCTTAATGTCGTGCAAGAATTTTCGACTAAACTCACTTACTGACACGTAACTAAGACGTACCGAACGAACAAAACTTGCGTACATAGCGATCTCAGCTTTGTGCGCAGAAAAACGTATATCCTCAATTTCCTTAATGTCGTGCAAGAATTTTCGACTAAACTCACTTACTGACACGTAACTAAGACGTTCCGAACGAACAAAACTTGCGTACATAGCGATCTCAGCTTTGTGTGCAGAAAAACGTATATCCTCAATTTCCTTAATGTCGTGCAAGAATTTTCGACTAAACTCTCTTACTGACACGTAACTAAGACGTTCCGAACGAACAAAACTTGCGTACATAGCGATCTCAGCTTTGTGCGCAGAAAAACGTAAATCCTCAATTTCTTTAATGTCGTGCAAGAATTTTCGACTAAACTCACTTACTGACACGTAACTAAGACGTTCCGAACGAACAAAACTTGCGTACATAGCGATTTTAACAATGTATGCCGTGAAGCGGTTCTTCTCGATTTCCTTGATGTTGCACAAGAAGTTTAGACAAATCTCACTTAGTGACACGTAACTAAGACGTACCGAAACAACAAAACTTGCGTACATAGCGATCTCAGCTTTGTGCGCAGAAAAACGTATATCCTCAATTTCCTTAATGTCGTGCAAGAATTTTCGACTAAACTCACTTACTGACACGTAACTAAGACGTTCCGAACGAACAAAACTTGCGTACATAGCGATCTCAGCTTTGTGCGCAGAAAAACGTATATCCTCAATTTCCTTAATGTCGTGCAAGTATTTTCGACTAAACTCACTTACTGACACGTAACTAAGACGTTCCGAACGAACAAAACTTGCGTACATAGCGATTTTAACAATGTATGCCGTGAAGCGGTTCTTCTCAATTTCCTTGATGTTGCACAAGAATTTTAGACAAATCTCACTTAGTGAAACGTAACTAAGACGTTCCGAACGAACAAAACTTGCGTACATAGCGATCTCAGCTTTGTGCGCAGAAAAACGTATATCCTCAATTTCCTTAATGTCGTGCAAGAATTTTCGACTAAACTCACTTACTGACACGTAACTAAGACTTTCCGAACGAACAAAACTTGCGTACATAGCGATTTCAGCTTTGTGCGCAGAAAAACGTATATCCTCAATTTCCTTAATGTCGTGCAAGAATTTTCGACTAAACTCACTTACTGACACGTAACTAAGACGTTCCGAACGAACAAAACTTGCGTACATAGCGATCTCAGCTTTGTGCGCAGAAAAACGTATATCCTCTATTTCCTTAATGTCGTGCAAGAATATTCGACTAAACTCACTTACTGACACGTAACTAAGACGTTCCGAACGAACAAAACTTGCGTACATAGCGATCTCAGCTTTGTGCGCAGAAAAACGTATATCCTCAATTTCCTTAATGTGGTGCAAGTATTTTCGACTAAACTCACTTACTGACACGTAACTAAGACGTTCCGAACGAACAAAACTTGCGTACATAGCGATTTTAACAATGTATGCCGTGAAGCGGTTCCTCTCGATTTCCTTGATGTTGCACAAGAATTTTAGACAAATCTCACTTAGTGACACGTAACTAAGACGTACCGAACGAACAAAACTTGCGTACATAGCGATTTTAACAATGTTTGCCGTGAAGCGGTTCATCTCAATTTCCTTGATGTTGCACAAGAATTTTAGACAAATCTCACTTAGTGACACGTAACTAAGACGTTCCGAACGAACAAAACTTGCGTACATAGCGATCTCAGCTTTGTGCGCAGAAAAACGTATATCCTCAATTTCCTTAATGTCGTGCAAGAATTTTCGACTAAACTCACTTACTGACACGTAACTAAGACGTTCCGAACGAACAAAACTTGCGTACATAGCGATCTCAGCTTTGTGCGCAGAAAAACGTATATCCTCAATTTCCTTAATGTCGTGCAAGAATTTTCGACTAAACTCACTTACTGACACGTAACTAAAACGTTCCGAACAAACAAAACTTGCGTATATAGCGATCTCAGCTTTGTGCGCAGAAAAACGTATATCCTCAATTTCCTTAATGTCGTGCAAGAATTTTCGACTAAACTCACTTACTGACACGTAACTAAGACGTTCCGAACGAACAAAACTTGCGTACATAGCGATCTCAGCTTTGTGCGCAGAAAAACGTATATCCTCAATTTCCTTAATGTCGTGCAAGAATTTTCGACTAAACTCACTTACTGACACGTAACTAAGACGTTCCGAACGAACAAAACTTGCGTACATAGCGATCTCAGCTTTGTGCGCAGAAAAACGTATATCCTCCATTTCCTTAATGTCGTGCAAGAATTTTCGACTAAACTCACTTACTGACACGTAACTAAGACGTACCGAACGAACAAAACTTGTGTACATAGCGATCTCAGCTTTGTGCGCAGAAAAACGTATATCCTCAATTTCCTTAATGTGGTGCAAGTATTTTCGACTAAACTCACTTACTGACACGTAACTAAGACGTTCCGAACGAACAAAACTTGCGTACATAGCGATTTTAACAATGTATGCCGTGAAGCGGTTCTTCTCGATTTCCTTGATGTTGCACAAGAATTTTAGACAAATCTCACTTAGTGACACGTAACTAAGACGTACCGAACGAACAAAACTTGCGTACATAGCGATCTCAGCTTTGTGCGCAGAAAAACGTATATCCTCAATTTCCTTAATGTCGTGCAAGAATTTTCGACTAAACTCACTTACTGACACGTAACTAAGACGTTCCGAACGAACAAAACTTGCGTACATAGCGATCTCAGCTTTGTGCGCAGAAAAACGTATATCCTCAATTTCCTTAATGTCGTGCAAGAATTTTCGACTAAACTCACTTACTGACACGTAACTAAGACGTTCCGAACGAACAAAACTTGCGTACATAGCGATCTCAGCTTTGTGCGCAGAAAAACGTATATCCTCAATTTCCTTAATGTCGTGCAAGTATTTTCGACTAAACTCACTTACTGACACGTAACTAAGACGTTCCGAACGAACAAAACTTGCGTACATAGCGATTTTAACAATGTATGCCGTGAAGCGGTTCTTCTCAATTTCCTTGATGTTGCACAAGAATTTTAGACAAATCTCACTTAGTGACACGTAACTAAGACGTTCCGAACGAACAAAACTTGCCTACATAGCGATCTCAGCTTTGTGCGCAGAAAAACGTATATCCTCAATTTCCTTAATGTCGTGCAAGAATTTTCGACTAAACTCACTTACTGACACGTAACTAAGACGTTCCGAACGAACAAAACTTGCGTACATAGCGATCTCAGCTTTGTGCGCAGAAAAACGTATATCCTCAATTTCCTTAATGTCGTGCAAGAATTTTCGACTAAACTCACTTACTGACACGTAACTAAGACGTTCCGAACGAACAAAACTTGCGTACATAGCGATCTCAGCTTTGTGCGCAGAAAAACGTATATCCTCAATTTCCTTAATGTCGTGCAAGAATTTTCGACTAAACTCACTTACTGACACGTAACTAAGACGTTCCGAACGAACAAAACTTGCGTACATAGCGATCTCAGCTTTGTGCGCAGAAAAACGTATATCCTCAATTTCCTTAATGTCGTGCAAGAATTTTCGACTAAACTCACTTACTGACACGTAACGAAGACGTTCCGAACGAACAAAACTTGCGTACATAGCGATCTCAGCTTTGTGCGCAGAAAAACGTATATCCTCAATTTCCTTAATGTGGTGCAAGTATTTTCGACTAAACTCACTTACTGACACGTAACTAAGTCGTTCCGAACGAACAAAACTTGCGTACATAGCGATTTTAACAATGTATGCCGTGCAGCGGTTCTTCTCAATTTCCTTGACGTTGCACAAGAATTTTAGACAAATCTCACTTAGTGACACGTAACTAAGACGTTCCGAACGAACAAAACTTGCGTACATAGCGATCTCAGCTTTGTGCGCAGAAAAACGTATATCCTCAATTTCCTTAATGTCGTGCAAAAATTTTCGACTAAACTCACTTACTGACACGTAACTAAGACGTTCCGAACGAACAAAACTTGCGTACATAGCGATCTCAGCTTTGTGCGCAGAAAAACGTATATCCTCAATTTCCTTAATGTCGTGCAAGAATTTTCGACTAAACTCACTTACTGACACGTAACTAAGACGTTCCGAACGAACAAAACTTGCGTACATAGCGATCTCAGCTTTGTGCGCAGAAAAACGTATATCCTCAATTTCCTTAATGTCGTGCAAGAATTTTCGACTAAACTCACTTACTGACACGTAACTAAGACGTACCGAACGAACAAAACTTGCGTACATAGCGATCTCAGCTTTGTGCGCAGAAAAACGTATATCCTCAATTTCCTTAATGTCGTGCAAGAATTTTCGACTAAACTCACTTACTGACACGTAACTAAGACGTTCCGAACGAACAAAACTTGCGTACATAGCGATCTCAGCTTTGTGCGCAGAAAAACGTATATCCTCAATTTCCTTAATGTCGTGCAAGAATTTTCGACTAAACTCACTTACTGACACGTAACTAAGACGTACCGAACGAACAAAACTTGCGTACATAGCGATCTCAGCTTTGTGCGCAGAAAAACGTATATCCTCAATTTCCTTAATGTCGTGCAAGAATTTTCGACTAAACTCACTTACTGACACGTAACTAAGACGTTCCGAACGAACAAAACTTGCGTACATAGCGATCTCAGCTTTGTGCGCAGAAAAACGTATATCCTCAATTTCCTTAATGTCGTGCAAGTATTTTCGACTAAACTCACTTACTGACACGTAACTAAGACGTTCCGAACTAACAAAACTTGCGTACATAGCGATTTTAACAATGTATGCCGTGAAGCGGTTCTTCTCAATTTCCTTGATGTTGCACAAGAATTTTAGACAAATCTCACTTAGTGACACGTAACTAAGACGTTCCGAACGAACAAAACTTGCGTACATAGCGATCTCAGCTTTGTGCGCAAAAAAACGTATATCCTCAATTTCCTTAATGTCGTGCAAGTATTTTCGACTAAACACACTTACTGACTCGTAACTAAGACGTTCCGAACGAACAAAACTTGCGTACATAGCGATCTCAGCTTTGTGCGCAGAAAAACGTATATCCTCAATTTCCTTAATGTCGTGCAAGTATTTTCGACTAAACTCACTTACTGACACGTAACTAAGACGTTACGAACGAACAAAACTTGCGTACATAGCGATTTTAACAATGTATGCCGTGAAGCGGTTCTTCTCAATTTCCTTGACGTTGCACAAGAATTTTAGACAAATCTCACTTAGTGACACGTAACTAAGACATTCCGAACGAACAAAACTTGCGTACATAGCGATCTCAGCTTTGTGCGCAGAAAAACGTATATCCTCAATTTCCTTAATGTCGAGCAAGAATTTTCGACTAAACTCACTTACTGACACGTAACTAAGACGTTCCGAACGAACAAAACTAGCGTACATAGCGATCTCAGCTTTGTGCGCAGAAAAACGTATATCCTCAATTTCCTTAATGTCGTGCAAGAATTTTCGACTAAACTCACTTACTGACACGTAACTAAGACGTACCGAACGAACAAAACTTGCGTACATAGCGATCTCAGCTTTGTGCGCAGAAAAACGTATATCCTCAATTTCCTTAATGTCGTGCAAGAATTTTCGACTAAACTCACTTACTGACACGTAACTAAGACGTTCCGAACGAACAAAACTTGCGTACATAGCGATCTCAGCTTTGTGCGCAGAAAAACGTATATCCTCAATTTCCTTAATGTCGTGCAAGTATTTTCGACTAAACTCACTTACTGACACGTAACTAAGACGTTCCGAACTAACAAAACTTGCGTACATAGCGATTTTAACAATGTATGCCGTGAAGCGGTTCTTCTCAATTTCCTTGATGTTGCACAAGAATTTTAGACAAATCTCACTTAGTGACACGTAACTAAGACGTTCCGAACGAACAAAACTTGCGTACATAGCGATCTCAGCTTTGTGCGCAAAAAAACGTATATCCTCAATTTCCTTAATGTCGTGCAAGAATTTTCGACTAAACTCACTTACTGACACGTAACTAAGACGTTCCGAACGAACAAAACTTGCGTACATAGCGATCTCAGCTTTGTGCGCAGAAAAACGTATATCCTCAATTTCCTTAATGTCGTGCAAGTATTTTCGACTAAACACACTTACTGACACGTAACTAAGACGTTCCGAACGAACAAAACTTGCGTACATAGCGATCTCAGCTTTGTGCGCAGAAAAACGTATATCCTCAATTTCCTTAATGTCGTGCAAGTATTTTCGACTAAACTCACTTACTGACACGTAACTAAGACGTTCCGAACGAACAAAACTTGCGTACATAGCGATTCTAACAATGTATGCCGTGAAGCTGTTCTTCTCAATTTCCTTGATGTTGCACAAGAATTTTAGACAAATCTCACTTAGTGACACGTAACTAAGACGTTCCGAACGAACAAAACTTGCCTACATAGCGATCTCAGCTTTGTGCGCAGAAAAACGTATATCCTCAATTTCCTTAATATCGTGCAAGAATTTTCGACTAAACTCACTTACTGACACGTAACTAAGACGTACCGAACGAACAAAACTTGCGTACATAGCGATCTCAGCTTTGTGCGCAGAAAAACGTATATCCTCAATTTCCTTAATGTCGTGCAAGAATTTTCGAATAAACTCACTTACTGACACGTAACTAAGACGTACCGAACGAACAAAACTTGCGTACATAGCGATCTCAGCTTTGTGCGCAGAAAAACGTATATCCTCAATTTCCTTAATGTCGTGCAAGAATTTTCGACTAAACTCACTTACTGACACGTAACTAAGACGTTCCGAACGAACAAAACTTGCGAACATAGCGATCTCAGCTTTGTGCGCAGAAAAGCGTATATCCTCAATTTCCTTAATGTCGTGCAAGTATTTTCGACTAAACTCACTTACTGACACGTAACTAAGACGTTCCGAACTAACAAAACTTGCGTACATAGCGATTTTAACAATGTATGCCGTGAAGCGGTTCTTCTCAATTTCCTTGATGTTGCACAAGAATTTTAGACAAATCTCACTTAGTGACACGTAACTAAGACGTTCCGAACGAACAAAACTTGCGTACATAGCGATCTCAGCTTTGTGCGCAAAAAAACGTATATCCTCAATTTCCTTAATGTCGTGCAAGAATTTTCGACTAAACTCACTTACTGACACGTAACTAAGACGTTCCGAACGAACAAAACTTGCGTACATAGCGATCTCAGCTTTGTGCGCAGAAAAACGTATATCCTCAATTTCCTTAATGTCGGGCAAGTATTTTCGACTAAACTCACTTACTGACACGTAACTAAGACGTTCCGAACGAACAAAACTTGCGTACATAGCGATTTTAACAATGTATGCCGTGAAGCGGTTCTTCTCAATTTCCTTTATGTTGCACAAGAATTTTAGACAAATCTCACTTACTGACACGTAACTAAGACGTTCCGAACGAACAAAACTTGCGTACATAGCGATTTTAACAATGTATGCCGTGAAGCGGTTCTTCTCGATTTCCTTGATGTTGCACAAGAATTTTAGACAAATCTCACTTAGTGACACGTAACTAAGACGTACCGAACGAACAAAACTTGCGTACATAGCGATCTCAGCTTTGTACGCAGAAAAACGTATATCCTCAATTTCCTTAATGTCGTGCAAGAATTTTCGACTAAACTCACTTACTAACACGTAACTAAGACGTTCCGAACGAACAAAACTTGCGTACATAGCGATCTCAGCTTTGTGCGCAGAAAAACGTATATCCTCAATTTCCTTAATGTCGTGCAAGAATTTTCGACTAAACTCACTTACTGACACGTAACTAAGACGTTCCGAACGAACAAAACTTGCGTACATAGCGATCTCAGCTTTGTGCGCAGAAAAACGTATATCCTCAATTTCCTTAATGTCGTGCAAGTATTTTCGACTAAACTCACTTACTGACACGTAACTAAGACGTTCCGAACGAACAAAACTTGCGTACATAGCGATTTTAACAATGTATGCCGTGAAGCGGTTCTTCTCAATTTCCTTGATGTTGCACAAGAATTTTAGATAAATCTCACTTAGTGACACGTAACTAAGACGTTCCGAACGATCAAAACTTGCCTACATAGCGATCTCAGCTTTGTGCGCAGAAAAACGTATATCCTCAATTTCCTTAATGTCGTGCAAGAATTTTCGACTAAACTCACTTACTGACACGTAACTAAGACGTACCGAACGAACAAAACTTGCGTACATAGCGATCTCAGCTTTGTGCGCAGAAAAACGTATATCCTCAATTTCCTTAATGTCGTGCAAGAATTTTCGACTAAACTCACTTACTGACACGTAACTAAGACGTTCCGAACGAACAAAACTTGCGTACATAGCGATTTTAACAATGTATGCCGTGAAGCGGTTCTTCTCAATTTCCTTGATGTTGCACAAGGATTTTAGACAAATCTCACTTACTGACACGTAACTAAGACGTTCCGAACGAACAAAACTTGCGTACATAGCGATCTCAGCTTTGTGCGCAGAAAAACGTATATCCTCAATTTCCTTAATGTCGTGCAAGAATTTTCGACTAAACTCAGTTACTGTCACGTAACTACGACGTTCCGAACGAACAAAACTTGCGTACATAGCGATCTCAGCTTTGTGCGCAGAAAAACGTATATCCTCAATTTCCTTAATGTCGTGCAAGAATTTTCGACTAAACTCACTTACTGACACGTAACTAAGACGTTCCGAACGAACAAAACTTGCGTACATAGCGATTTTAACAATGTATGCCGTGAAGCGGTTCTTCTCAATTTCCTTGATGTTGCACAAGGATTTTAGACAAATCTCACTTACTGACACGTAACTAAGACGTTTCGAACGAACAAAACTTGCGTACATAGCGATCTCAGCTTTGTGCGCAGAAAAACGTATATCCTCAATTTCCTTGATGTTACACAAGGATTTTAGACAAATCTCACTTACTGACACGTAACTAAGACATTCCGAACGACCAAAACTTGCGTACATAGCGATTTAACAATGTATGCCGTGAAGCGGTTCTTCTCAATTTCCTTGATGTTGCACAAGAATTTTAGACAAATCTCACTTAGTGACACGTAACTAAGACGTTGCGAACGAACAAAACTTGCGTACATAGCGATCTCAGCTTTGTGCGCAGAAAAACGTATATCCTCAATTTCCTTAATGTCGTGCAAGAATTTTCGACTAAACTCACTTACTGACACGTAACTAAGACGTTGCGAACGAACAAAACTTGCGTACATAGCGATCTCAGCTTTGTGCGCAGAAAAACGTATATCCTCAATTTCCTTAATGTCGTGCAAGAATTTTCGACTAAACTCACTTACTGACACGTAACTAAGACGTTCCGAACGAACAAAACTTGCGTACATAGCGATTTTAACAATGTATGCCGTGAAGCGGATCTTCTCAATTTCCTTGATGTTGCACAAAGATTTTAGACAAATCTCACTTACTGACACGTAACAAAGAAATTCCGAACGACCGAAACTTGCGTACATAGCGATTTTAACAATGTATGCCGTGAAGCGGTTCTTCTCAATTTCCTTGATGTTGCACAAGAATTTTAGACAAATCTCACTTAGTGACACGTAACTAAGACGTTCCGAACGAACAAAACTTGCGTACATAGCGATCTCAGCTTTGTGCGCAGAAAAACGTATATCCTCAATTTCTTTAATGTCGTGCAAGTATTTTCGACTAAACTCACTTACTGACACGTAACTAAGACATTCCGAACGACCAAAACTTGCGTACATAGCGATTTTAACAATGTATGCCGTGAAGCGGTTCTTCTCAATTTCCTTGATGTTGCACAAGAATTTTAGACAAATCTCACTTAGTGACACGTAACTAAGACGTTGCGAACGAACAAAACTTGCGTACATAGCGATCTCAGCTTTGTGCGCAGAAAAACGTATATCCTCAATTTCCTTAATGTCGTGCAAGAATTTTCGACTAAACTCACTTACTGACACGTAACTAAGACGTTCCGAACGAACAAAACTTGCGTACATAGCGATCTCAGCTTTGTGCGCAGAAAAACGTATATCCTCAATTTCCTTAATGTGGTGCAAGTATTTTCGACTAAACTCACTTACTGACACGTAACTAAGACGTTCCGAACGAACAAAACTTGCGTACATAGCGATCTCAGCTTTGTGCGCAGAAAAACGTATATCCTCAATTTCCTTAATGTTGTGCAAGAATTTTCGACTAAACTCACTTACTGACACGTAACTAAGACGTACCGAACGAACAAAACTTGCGTACATAGCGATCTCAGCTTTGTGCGCAGAAAAACGTATATCCTCAATTTTCTTAATGTCGTGCAAGAATTTTCGACTAAACTCACTTACTGACACGTAACTAAGACGTTCCGAACGAACAAAACTTGCGTACATAGCGATTTTAACAATGTATGCCGTGAAGCGGTTCTTCTCAATTTACTTGATGTTGCACAAGGATTTTAGACAAATCTCACTTACTGACACGTAACAAAGACATTCCGAACGACCAAAACTTGCGTACATAGCGATTTTAACAATGTATGCCGTGAAGCGGTTCTTCTCCATTTCCTTGATGTTGCACAAGAATTTTAGACAAATCTCACTTAGTGACACGTAACTAAGACGTTCCGAACGAACAAAACTTGCGTACATAGCGATCTCAGCTTTGTGCGCAGAAAAACGTATATCCTCAATTTCCTTAATGTCGTGCAAGAATTTTCGACTAAACTCACTTACTGACACGTAACTAAGACGTTGCGAACGAACAAAACTTGCGTACATAGCGATCTCAGCTTTGTGCGCAGAAAAACGTATATCCTCAATTTCCTTAATGTCGTGCAAGAATTTTCGACTAAACTCACTTACTGACACGTAACTAAGACGTTCCGAACGAACAAAACTTGCGTACATAGCGATCTCAGCTTTGTGCGCAGAAAAACGTATAACCTCAATTTCCTTAATGTCGTGC
>NW_027223447.1:0-36756 GCF_030449975.1 Polyergus mexicanus
AAGCAGTGGTATCAACGCAGAGTATCAACGCAGAGCCAAAACTGCGAGCAATCTAGGGTCATTATTATTATGAAGTCTATTCCTTCGCCTTTCGCGATGAAGTGGATTATTACGAGATCTCCTTTCAATGTTTATAATTTGTTGATCAGTAGGATGGCGGCGATTTGGGAATCGCTCCGCATAAGTACGGGCAGTAAGTCTGTAATTTCTACCACATTCGCCAAAGGTTATAAGAATATCGACTACTTCTGTAGGCGTATAATTTGCCATTTTACCAGAATTTTATCAGAGTACAAATGTTAAAAAAATACATAAACACTTGTGACTTTAGCACTAAATGGACAAAATTTTGGAGGGATACTTAGAGGAACTCCATCAGATGGAAAGTCCAAAATGTCTCGGTACTTTGCACCATTCAAGTTGCCTAAAGGGCAGGTTACGCTAAAAGCAGTTTCTTGAGAAGTAATTAATGAGTAATAAAAAATAATGAGAAGTTTGTTTTAAGACTAATTTCGAGTATTAACAATGAAAACGTGGTATTTTTATTGTTAATTTATTGCAGAATCGTAAGCATGGGTTCTCAGTAAGAGAAATCGAAGAAATTGAATTTCGTCGATTACAGCGCCATCTATCATGAATCGAGAAAAATGTTTCAGACAAATTGTATGTGTTTTTAGCCAAAGATTCCGAATATGCAATAAAAAATAGGGGTTCCCATTTAAGATTTCAAACTTGCCCCCCCTCACCGCCCAGGGGAAGGGGTGGGGGGGGCTCATTTTAACGTCATTGTACGTCCCCCTCGAAATGACAAAATTTTGATTCTAAACATTTTTTCGTAGTGTGCTTATTTTTCGAGTTATTTGGCTGCCTAAGTTAAAATGGGTCACCCTGTATATATATATATATATATATATATATAGAGAGAGAGAGAGTTTATATATATAATGTTATACATTTGTGTTTTAGTTTAAAAATGTGTTTATATAAAAACATTAATTTTGATTTAATAAATATGTGTTATTGTTTGGGTGATTTCCTATAGTTAGTATATATATATAGAAAGTTTATTATATATTTATTTTAGTTTAGAAATTTGTTTATATTTATATATATATATATATATATATATATATGTATATATATAATTATCATTTGTGATATAATAAAAATATGTTTCTGTGGACGCACATTGTCAGGGTACACAAGATTGAGTGATTCCATAATAATTATAATAATAATGAGAAGAATAATATATAATTTAAAAGTTTTATTATTTCATCTACGAACATTATAAAATGTCCAAATAAAATTAATGACCTACCATCTATATAATAATCTTACTATAATCACTTTTTAAGTTTCGACAATAATATAAACGATTCCCAGACAGCACAAGGATGTCCTTAGGACGTCCTAAGGGCATCCAGGACATACATGTAGGATATCCTCAGGATATCCCATTGTAATCCTCAAATCTCCTCTGGATGTCCTGAGGAAGAGTAAACGATAGCCGTATATTAACCTCTGGAGAATCCAGGGAGATCCTATGGAACATTCTAAGGATTTTTATAGGATATGTTAGGGATATTTTTCGTATGTTTCAAGGAGCAAATTTTAAAATTTAAATATAAATTAAAATTATATTTTGTTATTTACTGCCAATATTAAAAATCTAATATTAAAAATAGTTCACCGTTCTTTAATATTTGAGGCTTTCGTGCTGTACATGAATATTTTAGGTTTGGCTCCCGGGTTTGAGTTGTGTAATATTTTCTAAACAATCCAATATCTGAATTCCCTATGTTGGGATTGCATCAGAAATTGAACTGATAGAAAATAATTACATTTGTAATTTCCTGTCAGTTGCTCTTTGCAAGCTTTATATAATTCTCATGACCAAATCTCAAATACGAGTTCGCGTGTCGCATAGCGGTAAACAAACGAACTAGCGGTTAAATACTATTGTTTGTAAAGTTTTTGGAATGTTGCGAACAGTAACATTTCTCATGAAATATTAAATAAATAATAATTTTGGATATATGAAAATGTGTGCATCAAATTCAATTATTAATATTAAACGAAATTAACGTTAACAATTAATTGCACATGTATATGTCCTCTGGAAATCCAAAAGACATCCAATATAATAGACAGGGCAGATATATCCTATAGACATCCAGGGGTTATCCAGTGGACATTTATAGGACATTAATACTTATTATAATACTTAAGATTTCTAAATTATATAAAATAGCCGACACAACTAAAAATAATTATGTATGCATATTAAACTTTTATAAATATATTTATAATAATATCTTAAAACATCCTACAAATGTCCTGAACCGTCCTGGACATATTCAGGATGATCCTGAGGATGTTTTGTGCTGTCTGGGTATACAACTCTTATTATCAAATTATTTCAGATAAAACTTTATGAAGTGCATCATTTTTTTTCTTCTCAGTCCAACGCAATCTTTTCGTTTTTTTATAAGGTGATGCTAAAAAAATATATGAGCACTTGGGAGAGATATCTTCTTGTGTCTCTTATGAGCCGATTGTGTTTCCATCACAGTTTTATTTACACTTGTTCCTATATTCACAACCACTAACTTCAAGAAATCTTTAGCTAATTTTTTTTTCTCTGTATTTTCTTTTTTCATATATTCCGTGATAAGAATATTTCCTATATGTTTGATTAGAATCGATAAATTAGCTACTACTGCGGAGGCTCTATACATTTTTTCTTCGTCATTATATCCATTAATCGCAGAGATACAATCATTATACATTCTAGGTTGATAGAGCGATTTGAAATCTTCATATATTCAATAAGTATTTGTTCAATTTCTCCTGATTGTCGTTTATTAAATACATGTATTGAAATTAGTGTCATTTCTGCTAATAAAATGCAATAATCATAACTGAAAAATTGTTCTTTGACTTATTATTTTTTATAATCTTAAACACTTTTATGATCTTCCTGAATTTTATCTATATGATGGTCATTTTATTTCTATGGGATAAAGTTTTGAATATTGTATGGTCGGTATTCATATAGTCCGTTTTTATATTTAAAATAATTTTAAGATTCTATTTAATCAATCAAATGGCCAAATAGCACCATATAATTGGTTAAATAGGATCTTAAGATGATTTTAAATATAAGAATGGACTATGTGTGTGAATATAGACTTATATTTTGTTTTTCATTTTAATTATATTAAATAAATGCGTTTTCATTAAATATGACAATAAATTTATACAATATAGTCCGTTTTTTTAACATTGTCAAAATCATCACTGTATTGCGTGTCGTCAAATCATACAGTGTCGTGAAACTATCCTTTCTACCATTACGATTAATTTGACGACAGTCGTCAAAGTATACAGTGTCATCAAAATATTCCTTCTACCATTAAGATCAATTTGACGACAGTCGTCAAAGTGTACGATTGAACGGTAAGAACTTTGACGACGGTCGTCAAAACAGCCAGAAGTCGTCGAAAAAGCCAATGCTTGCGAAAAATCGTCGTCAAAGTACACGATTGACATATATATTAATTATTAATATGAAAAATTAATATATATATATATATATATATTAATAATTAATTATATATATATATATAATCAATTTTATATATATATATATATATATATATATATATATATATATATATATATGATACATATACCCAGCAAACATCGAATATATCTGCCATATAACATACAATAGATGTAACATGTGCACTTTAATTATGCACATGTTATATGTATAACAATCATATCTTGATTTGTTGGATTACAATTTATGCAGTACAGTTCAAGAAAATTGAGCTAAATATATTATAATATTTTAAAATATATTATATATGGATATAAATATATTATACATATAATTTTGAATATGATGATAAATCTTTATCATCGATAGTATATCGGTATAATTGATATGATTGAGGAATATGAGTAATATATAAACTTCTTCACTATAAAAGTGAATGTTTATATATTCTTATGACATAAGTATGCACATATTAAAAGTTACATTTATATAAATATTAATATAAATATTTATAAATGCAAACACATAAATACTCTGTCCGCAAAACATTGCAACAAAATTTTATGTTTGTTACAATATTTTGGATGTTTATAATATATAAAGGGCTCCTTTATCGGCAATTTTCGTGAGAACGCAACCAAAATATTTTATTTATTATTTTCAAATCTGAGATTATAATTTGCAAACAAGATTGAGGCATCTTTTTTCTGGCCATATTGTTACGAGTATCAGGATAGATTCTTTTAATCATAATTTCTTATCACTTTAAAAAAAACAGCAGTTTATTGCTTCGTATAATATTACGAAATCGTTTCCTCATACTCGAGTATGTATAGATCTTTACATCCTTGGAATATTTTTTCTCATAAGGATTGCCTCCTAATAACGAAGATGTATATATTTTCTCTCTTTAGCTACCAACTTGTATATACACAGTCTGATAGACTATTATATACGCGAAATTTGGTGCCATTAAAAAAAGAAAAAAATACACACATTGCCAGGAATTATAATAATAATTCTTTCCAATAATTTGTAAGCTTTTACTACCATATATGATTGGTTGCAATCATATAAAGGAATACCAGATATTGCACACTTAGTCTTTCAAAAACGGAAGTTTCTTTAAATTCTGGAATAATTGTTTTTTAATAACCAGAATATTCATACACAAACCGCATATGATATGAAATATTTTTTAAACCAACCAGCACACGAATAAAAATCGCCTCTGAGATAAAATATATTTTTAATAACCAGAGCGCACATGCAAACCGCTTCCGGAATAAAATATTTTTTAAACCAACCAGCACACGAATAAAAATCGCCTCTAAGATAAAATATATTTTTAATAACCAGAGCGCACATGCAAACCGCTTCCGGAATAAAATATTTTTTAAACCAGCCAGCACACGAATAAAAATCGCCTCTGGGATAAAATATATTTTTAATAACCAGAGCGCACATGCAAACCGCTTCCGGAATAAAATATTTTTTAAAACAATCAGCACACGAATAAAAATCGTCTCTGGGATAAAATATTTTTTTAATAACCAGAGCGCACATGCAACCGCTTCTGGAATAAAATATTTTTTAAACCAACCAGCACACGAATAAAAATCGCCTCTGGGATAAAATATTTTTTTAATAATCAGAGCGCACATGCAAACCGCTTCTGGAATAAAATATTTTTTAAACCAACCAGCACACGAATAAAAATCGCCTCTGGGACAAAATGTTATTTTTTTAATAATCAGAGCACACATTCAAATCATATCTAGTGTGAAATATTTCTTAAAACAACCAGTTCACGATTAAAAATCGCCTCTAGAATAAAATGTTATTTTTTTAATAAGCAGAGCGCACATACAAACCGTTTTTGGTGGAAAATATTTCTTTTGACAATCAGTTCACGAATTGATCGCTTCTGGAATACATTTTTCAACCAAAGCGTACATGCAAAACGTTTTTGATAGGAAATATTTCTTTCGACAACCAGTTCACGAATTGATCGCTTCTGGGAAATATTCTTCAACCAAAGCGCACATGCAAAACGCATTTGGTGGGAAATATTTCTTCCAAAAACTAGCTCACGAATTGATCGCCTCCGGCTAACTAATTACTGTGACACAACTACTATTGCAAAATAAATATAATCAATTTTCAGTGAAATATACAAATAAGCAAAAGATTAATTATATTTTAATAAATTTGAAGTTACTATTACATATACACAAACATATACACACATGTAGATAATGTATACACACATATAATATGCTCGGAAAAAAAAGAGATGGACAGAGAAGAATGGACAAAGAGAAAAAAAAGATATGAGTGTAACTGAGCAAGTATCTGTACAAGTGCTAAAAGTAAGAAAAAAAAGGAAATAGTTATATCTTTTTCTGTAGCAATACTTTATGCTCACTAATGTCTAGTGACTGATGTGAATTATCTATCGATACATCGTTTCACAGCCGTTTTACTCTTCCTTTTTCTTTTTTGCCCATATGTGTCTATTTATTTATAATAAAAATACTATATGAGTATTAAATACTATGTGCATCATATATGCATCATGTATGTTTATGTGTATAGTCATTCTAAATTCCATTTGAAGATCAATTTTATATTACAATTTTTTATATAAAAATCTTTATGTTGTTTTCTATTTCGGAATTGCTTTAAAGATATAATTTAAAAAAAAGAAATTTGGAATATTATATTTTTACATAATATTACATTATCATATTTATATTTTTTACATTAAAACAATTCCTTCTAAAATTATGGTATATAAATATACTAACTTTTTGACTCTTATTCTTTTTAAGGAAAGTCTGCGGGCAAGCGTCTCTCGAAAGTTTTATTTTCGTCCCAGTATGTGGGGGGACACACTATTAAAACCACACTACCAAAACATAACATTCGTTTTTTAAATTCAACACGTTATAACGCATTATAACAGTTGAGCGTATTTCTGCGGTAATCTCTTGTTACGCGTATGTACACAACACGCGCGATTGAGTATCTGCCGTGCACTGATATGATCGCGTGTGCCTGCCTGCATGTGTGTGTGCATGGTACAGTCGACTTATTCCCCGATATATACATACATACATACTTACATACATGCATGCTACAAATATCGCGTAATAATAAAAACAAATGCGCATCTTTATAAACGAATATTCTCTAACCGAATAAAAAAATTATTTTCATATTGATTAAAATTAATTCGGTATATAAAACCATTATTCATAAATATTCTACGACAAAAATTAAATTTCTAAATTTTTGATTTAAAAAAAGTTTTTTTTCTATAAATATAGGCAAGCTTATACAAATATGCAAATGTTTGGTAACATAAAAGGATAAAATATATCACATTTTCTTTTCTCATTTATATATTACTAAATATAACTAAGAATAATAATAAATTGTCATAAAGATTATATGTATATATATATATATATATATATATATATATATATATATATACACCATATATATATTTAAAATATATATGTATATATATTAAATATATATGTATATATATATATATATATATATATATATATATATATATACCAGGTATATAAATATGAAACCGGAATTTGCCCATAGATGGCCCTAGCTGTCAATGTAGTTACCATCAAACCGCGTCATTGGCGCTATTTTCTTGTTTTTGATAAAGATTTTCAACTCACAACAATACAAGTTTCATAGCATAGTTTCAATAGCATAGTTTTTAATAGCGTTGAACATGTCGAATTTTGTGCCTAAATCACAGTGCTTTGAGTGGTTTAAAAAATACAAAAGTGGCGATTTTGACGTGAGAAACGAAGAACGTGGAAGACCACCGAAAAAGTTTGAAGACAGCGAATTGCAAACATTGTTGAATGAGGATGACGCTCAAACGCAACAACAACTCGCAAATCAATTAAACGTGACACAAGAAGCCGTCTCCATACATTTGAAAACCATGGGAAAGATCCAGAAGATGGGAAACTGGATTCCACATGAACTGAACGAAAGACAGCAGGAAAACCGAAAAACCACTTGCAAAATGCTGCTCGCCAGGTACAAAAGAAAGTTATTTCTCCATTGAATTGTGACTGGCGATGAAAAGTGGATATATTTCAAGAATCCTAAGCGTAAAAGACCATGGGTAACTCTAGGCGAACCAACGACTTCGACTGCAAGGCCAAATCGCGACGGAAGACAATGCTCTGTGTTTGGTGGGATCAAAAGGGTGTGATCTATTATGAGCAGCTAAAACCTGGCAAAACCGTTAATACTGAACGCTACCGACAACAAATGATCGATTTGAATCAAGCTTTGCGTGAAAAACGACCAGAATATCAAAAAAGGCAACACAAAGTGATTTTGCTTCATGATAATGCACCATCATACACAGCAAAACCGATCAAGGAAACGATTGAGGCGTTTAGTAAAATACTTTCACATGCGGCTTACTCACCAGACTTGGCTTCATCCGATTACTACTTATTTGCATCGATGGGACACGCACTTGCTGAGCAGCACTTCACTTCTTATGAAAATGTACGAAAATAACTCGATGACTGGTTTGCCTCAAAGAAGCAACAGTTTTTTTGGCGTGGCATCCACAAATTGTCAGAGAGATGGGAAAAATGTATAGCTAGCAATAGGCAATACTTCGAATAAAATATTTTTTATCATTTGTATACAATAAACGTGTATTTTCTATACAAAAATTCCGGTTTCATATTTATATACTTGGTATATCATGCTCCTCGCACATTCGTTTACACGTTCATTCACGCTGCTCTCTCTGTCTCTCTGTCTCTCTCTGTCTGTCTGTCTGTCTGTCTGTCTGTCTGTCTGTCTGTCTCTCTCTCTCTCTCTCTCTCTCTCTCTCTCTCTTTCTTTGCTCATTTTTTTAATTATATTCTTTCTTTTTCATTAGTATATTCTCTTATTTATTCGACTTTTATTCTTTTTATTCTCGTCTTCCTACATAATAATAATTATTAGTTTAATCATTAATTTATTCATTTTTATTTTATAGAATATAAATGAGATATTGTGTATTATAAATAGAAAAAGTAATTAATTATGTGTATTTTTGTATGTACATGTGTTGTATTTAATTATAGTTAAATAGAAAAAGAAAATAAATTATCGTTGTATATCTCATTTATGCTTTATAAAATAAAAATAAATAAATAAATTTATTTATTTTCATGTAGGGAGACGAGAATCGAAAGAATAAAAGTTGAGCAAATAAAAGAATATAATAATGGGAATAAACGAATAAAAGAATATAATAATGAACAAGCAAAAAGAGAGAGAGAGAGAGAGAGAGAGAGAGAGAGAAAGAGAGAGAGAGAGAGAGAGAGAGAGAGAGAGAGAGAAAGAGAGAGAGAGAAGCGCGAGTGAACGAGTAAGTGAATATGCGAGAAGCATGAAGTTAAATGTGTAACGGAGTTACTTTTCGCGAGCGCGCGCGGATGAACTCGATTGGGATCAGGGCTCGTGAAAAGATGAGACATACGAAAAGTTTGAGTTATAATGTAGCGTATTTATTCGCCTCTTTCGGCAATGGTCTATTTACAATATATTTCGTGAAGCGGCGGATGATGCAACACGTTAGATGCAATTCGCGTTCGTTATTTGGTGCGCGATGTTCGATGTATCAAACCGCTTAAAATATTCGGCGGCGTACGGCAAGGCCGTGTTTATTTTGACGGCGCGCAAAATGCGCAAGAAACAGGGCGCAGTCTATCGGCGCGTGTACGGCAAGGCCGTGTTTATTTTGACGGCGCGCGAAATGCGCAAGAAACAGGGCGCGGACGTTCGGCTCGTGTACGGCAAGGCCGTATTTATTTTGACGGCGCGTGGAATTATATCGGGTGATGTAATTACGTAGCTCGGCGCGATTATAATTGCTGGATCACGGTACAATCGTGTTGGTACGTTGTTTTTATCCGCGTATTCCCGGGTGGGCGGGAGGAGGCGGCCGGAGATCGAGGATCCTCGATCGGGCAGAGAACTCTCCGTCCCTGCTTCCGTACACGGATAGAAGATGACTAGCGGGAGTCGAGAAGCCTCGACGGAGCGGCGAACTCGCCGCCCCCCGATCCGTTTAGCGGTAGCGGTCGGATCTTAGACCGAATCTTAGGTAGCGACGAACTCTCCGCTTTCGTCTGATAAGGTCGGACTTTCGATAGGATTTCGCAGGCGGCGAGGAGACCGAGAATGCTCGGCGGAGACTGCGAACGCGTCAATCTCACGCTCCTTCGTTTGTATGCGAGTTCTAGGATCGGTTCTGGTGTCGGCTCGGAGCGTACTGCTCGAGAGGATTTCAGGAATCGTTCTGGTCCTGAGATGCCGAAATGCTGTGTTTTTATACCCGAGCGTCTAACGGTAATTGCGTCGTTCGCCCCCGGGTGGGGATAACGACGCGTTGTTTTCGGTGGGTAATCCTTACGGTAAACGCGTCGCTTCCCCTGGGCGAAATGACGCGGCGTTTCGGCGGGTGACGCTCGGGATCTTTCGGCAGCATTCGGCTGTGCTCGGTTTTCCGTGTAACGGCGTAACGGCGGCCGTATAACGGCCGTACGGTTGTTTATCGCAACGGCGGTAATTCGAATATTAAAAAGGGCGCTAGGCGCCTCTGCCAATGCCCGGCTGGTGTTCGCTGGGCGGCAGACTTCCGACTGGTCTACTTGCCGGGTAACGATGGGGGTGCATCGTTACAAACGATACGCGATACGTAATAGATAGCGAGCGAGCAATTAGAAAGAGACAGAGCGTATGATCGAGAGAGAAAAGATATTGCAATAATGTTAGTGTGTACATGTATATTACTTTCTCATCAATGAAAGAAACAAAGATGGTATGATCACAGATGAATAGACAGATAGCCAATGGCCCGGGTTAAGGCGAGACTGGTCTTTCTCACTGGTTTCAGCGCCATACCGTCATAACGGCCAATGCAGTAACTACGTTCTCAAGCAAATTGGCAATTACGAAGCGACGCGTTACGCGGCATGCAGACTTCTCGTTGCGTATAACAGCGTGACATAATATGCTTCTTCGAGCTACATTTATATTAATTTAAATAAATAAATATACACACACACACATACGCGCGCGCATATGTATAATAATAAAACTACAATATTAATATACATTAGTTAACAGCGATAAAAATAAGCTGAAATCAGGAATTAATATTTTTTTTACATTTAAGTATCACGCGCACATCTTGATTCAAAATAAGAGTCTCGAGACCGAAACTCGATTCTAGACACGCGCACGTTGAAATATCCGCTATCGCGACACGCGACGCGAGTTAATGTGCGGGAACATTGTAAATAAGCCAAGTCACAAATAAAGCTGATATTTATCTATTTATTTAACGTGGAAACGTGGAAAGTGTCTGAATTATTTAACTAAAGTACGTGTAGTTCCCGGGCGGAGCCCGAATTCCTAAATTCCTTCCGGCAAACGATCCCAACTACCGTATCTCTCCCGGAGGCACAACATAACATTTAAATACGATTTTTATGAAAAAAATATTTTAATACAAGACAGAATATTGCGCAAAATAAAAAATACTAGAAACAAGAATAAACATTAAATATTACTTGTAAAATATTTACTATAAAAAAAAATTAAATAATGAAAAATGTATCACTTAATAAATATTTAAAAAAATTTGTCTACAAAAAAATCAATAATGATTAGTTTATAACATCGGAACAATAACATAATAAATGAAAGACAAAATCAGCTGAGCAATGAAAATCAATATCACATGTAGTAAAAAAATCAATAATGGATAACAGATTTACCGCGCAAAATAACAGAATAATAAGACAAATCAATTGGGGTATCAAAAATACATAGTTGGCTTTTAAAAAAATGTAATTTGCAACATGCAGGTGCATACTTCTTTTTAAAGGCAACCATGTGTTTTCTTTACATCTTTACATATATGTATATATATATATACTGGGTGGCCCATTTTAATCCATTCGAATATCTTAAAAACCAAGCCCGGAAGAAAAAAATGTTTCAGACAAAAGTTGTTTGATTTCGAGGGGGCCATAAGATGGTGATAATGATTTGACCTTGGAAAATCATTTGAAAGTCATGTGAAGGTCAACTTTAAAATCTTAAATGGAAATCCCCATTTTTTATTTAGTATTCTTGTAGTTGACATCAAGAGCTTTCCAAAACACTATAATAAAGTATTATTTCATTAAGTACTTTTTGAGTTATTTTATATTTTAATCTGACATATTTTGATATAAAAAATTAAATATCTCGTAAAATATCTAGTTTTTGATAATCTTACCGTAATACTTCTATGTACAAAATAATGAGACAAATCAATTAGTATAAAAAAAATTGTTTTTAAGAAAATTATTTACAATGTATTTTTTTAAACAATTATTTGTTTTTTTTTGGCACTAATTAATTTGTCTTATTATTCTGTACATAGAAGTATTACGGTAAAATTATCGAAAACTGAATATTTTACTAAATATTTAATTTTTTATATCAAAATATGTCAGATTAAAATATAAAATAACTCAAAAAGTACTTAATAAAAAAATACTTTATTATAGTGTTTTGGAAAGCTCTCGATGACAGCTATAAGAATACTAAATAAAAAATGGGGGTTTCCATTTAAGATTTTAAAGTTGACCTTTATATGACCTTCAAATGATTTTCCAAGGTCAAATCATTGTCACCATCTTATGGCTCCTTCGAAACCAAACAACTTTTGTCTGAAACATTTTTCTCTTCCGGGCTTGGTTTTTGAGATATTCGACTGGATGGATTAAAATGGGCCACCCAGTATATGTATATACAAGTATATAATTGATATGAACAAGAGATTTTACATAACAAGTAAGAAAAATTTGAAAATGTAATTTTACAGTAATTAAATTATTGATTTTTATTGCTTAATTATTGCTTAATTATTTGTCGTTTGTTCATTATGATATTACATATATTAAACTTATAATTTAATAAACTATAAGCATTAATGATTTTTCTGTAGACAAAATATCAACAATTATTTAACGTCATCGTTATCATAAGATGTTGACTATGTGTCGACTATGTGTCGACTATGTCGTTGGTCGATGAAAAAAGAGACAGTAACAATATATCTGTTCTCTTTAAATTCTCCGATTCCTCGAAACCGGAGCCGGAGCTCAGAACTCTCATGTACGTGGCTTGTGCCTGTGGTTAAGAAGCGATGAGATGCAGAAAAGTGCGAGAATCCAAAGAGCAACATACAAAAATGTCTCATTTTAATCTATCACCCTGATTTATAATTATTTATCAATTTACGTAAGAAATGTTTCAAACAAAAGTTGTTTGACCTTAAGAGGGATATAAGAAGGTGTCATTAGTTTGACCTTGGATAATTGTTTGAAGATTATGTAGAAATCATTTTTAATTTTTTAATTAGAATTCTCTATTTTTCATTGCATATTCTTGTAGTTTATTCAAGAACTTTTTTAAACGTTATAATTTAATATTTTATTGTTAAATATTTTTTGAGTTATAAGGCTTGAATATTGCAATATTTTGACATAAAATACAAAATATTTTGTGAAACATTCAATTTTGGGTAATCACTTTTATGCGCAGAATAATGGGACAAATCAATTGATGTAAAAAAAAACACAATTGTTTTTAAGAAAAATATATAATTCGCAACATGCAGCTGCATACTTTTTTTTTAAAGCAACTATTTGTTTTCTTCACATTAATTGATTCATACCATTATTCTGTGCATAAAAGTATTAAAATAAGATAATCAAAAACTGAATATTTTACAAGATTTATTTTGTATTTTATGTAAAAAAAAATTAATTATAGTGTTTTGAAAAGCTCTCCAGATAGGTTACAAGAAGATTAAATAAAAAATAGTTTTATTTAAAAGATTAAAGGTAATCTTTACGTGATTTTCAAATTACCATTTGTGTTATCAGCAAGTAAAAGAGATCTTCTGTAAAAATTGCGACAATATGCTGATTTTGTCAGAGATATAACGCAATTAATCCGACATTATTGAAGCATAGAAATGCATATATTTTATATGTACACTTTGTATGCAATTAAAACAGCATAAAATTATAAGTAACTATTTGTTATTTTATGCTATTCTAATTACATCACAAAGTATACCTAAAATATTTGCATGCTATGTTCAGCATATCTGTCTATCTGGGTATATATACATATATATAAAGTTTAAAAATCTGAAATTATATTTAACACCATTGTAAGAATAAGCGAGCGATGTGTCGTCTACGTTGTGGGATCGGTGAAAAGAGAGACAGAAACAATATATCTGTTATCTTTAAATTTTCCGATTCCTCGAAACAGGAGCCGCGGAGCGCCTGTGTCTAATGCGGTATTCCCTTCAATCATTTGTTAACGACTCGCGTTGTCGTTTGTTATTGAAAGCTCAATCTGGCTACTGCTCTGCGAGCCTTTGGCGTTGTCGAGCATTATTTCATTGTGCTGCTAAGCAATTTTTATTGTGATTTTTTTGCGACTTTTTATCGTAGTTATTTAAACTACGATACTTATACATGTTACTGCGAATTGTGGAGTGAATTGTGCCGTGAAACGTGCAAGATCCGGATCCGGAACTGTGGATTTTAATTAAATCCACAGTTTAAACAACATTTTAGTTTTGAGAAAATCACGTGATTTCTTCAAAACTAAACGCGGAGATAGCTTTTTCGTGTTTTCCATTCGCGGCCGAAAGATTTTATTGCAGGATTTTATTTATTTATTTTTTTTTTATTATTATTAAACGCGGAGATAGCGTTCTTTTTTGTGTTTTCCATTCGCGGCCGAAAGATTTTTTGCAGGATTTTTTTTTTTAATTAAGCACGGAGATTCGCGGTGATTGCGTTCTTTCTGGCGTTTTTCGTTCGCGGCCGAGAGATTTTGTGTTAAGATTTTTTCAAAACTAAACGCGGAGATTCGCGGAGATTGTGTTTTTTCTGTCGTTTTCCGTTCGCGGCCGAGAAGTTTTTTGTTGCAGGATTTTTTCGTGGATTAAAATGGATAAGGATAAGAGTATGAAGAAAATCTCAGTATTCGACAGATGCCTTTATAAAAACTGTGATAGTGTTAAATCAGAAAACTGTAAATTGTTTCGTTTTCCACAAAAGACTGATAGAAGATTTGATATTTGGATAAGAAACTGTGGTAAGTAAAAATAGAAAAATCTTGAAAATATTTGACGGTGATAAATATAAGACCTGTCGTAACCCGACTAATTTCTTAATATATTAAAGGATAAAACAATAAAGTGAAACAGAAAAGTGTAAGAAAGTGTAAGAAAGAGCTGAGTAAAGCAAAGCAGTAAAATTAGAAAAGAGATTCTTATTATTAATCAAGCCGAATAATTAAAAATTAAGATATCAGAAATTAGACGTTTCCGCACATTCGCATTTGTGACATTCGACTGTATTTAATAAGTGTTACATGCCTGTAAAATTTTAAAAGTAGACATAAATAGTAGGTATACGATAGCTTAGTTGATTTATGTTTAACTACAGGTAATGAAAATCTACTGGAGTGGTCCCCGGCATCTATTCGAAAAGCTGGATTATGCGCAAAACATTTTAATAAAAAAGATTTAATAAGTGATACAAGATGACATATTGGAAGAAATCCCATACCATAGGTTCCCAAGAATATTGAGATTTCTGTTGTCTGTGAGAATAATACAGAAGAAGCCACAAGCATTGAAGAAATTGAACAACAAAATGTTGATCACTCAGATGATCGAAATTGTACTCCGATGGAAGTCATTTCTGACACCGTTTTTCCGGACATTATGGAGATCATGAATAAAAAGTGTTATCCTTCTGGAAAAGAACTTTTCAGCAATTTTGGAGATAACTTTGCAGATGACGATGAATGGCTCAACAATGGAAATCCACTTCAATTATTTCCATTTTTGGAGAATAATTCTCAAAAAAAAGTAGAAATGAAAGCGATAATGCTGAAAAAGAAAAAAAGTAAACAACCTCCAAAAAAGAAGTCTGCCTCCAAAGAAATGTATATTGAAAAATTGTCCGAAATCGAAAAATTAAAGAGAGAAAATTTGAGATTAAAAAAGCTTCTTATACAAAGAAAAAGAAAACAAAAGAATGTCACAGCAATTTTGCAACGTCGCAATATTGAAGCTCAGAGGAAGAAAAACGTTTGCAAGCACAGTGTAAATGAATTTTTGCATGGAAAAAAATATTTAAAACCACTAGCGACAACAATGATAAGGCTTCAATTACACAAAGGAAAAGCAGAATATACAAAAGAAGAAAAACAGCTTGCGAAATTTATGTTTTATTATTCCGCAAGTGGATATTCACGAATGAGAAAAGCAGGATTAAATCTTCCATCAGAATCTTCTGTGAGAAATTGGATTTCAGAAACAGAAATTCGACCGGGATTCTGCGAAGAAATATTTTCGAAAATTCAAGAAAATTTATCAAAACTACCATCTTCGCAAATACTTTATTGCTTAAAATTTGATGAAATGTCAATAAAAAAATTTGAAGAATACAGTAAAAAATACAACATTATTGAAGGATTAGTAGATTTTGGACCTCTAGGACGAAGCGATCAACCAGCGGAACATGTTTTATTATTTTGCCTTGATAGTATTAATGCAGAAAATCCTTGGCGGCAAATAGTAGCATACTTTTTGACCGGAAAAAATTCAACGCATAAAGAAATTCAACTCACCGAGATATGTTTGCGAAAACTGAAAGATGTAGGAGCAAATGTACAATTGATTACATGTGACCAAGGTGGAGCAAACAGAAAAGCTTTCAGTAATTGGAAAATTTCATCACATCAACCGTTTTTTTTATTGAATAATAAAACTTATTTTACTTCCTTTGATTGGCCCCATCTTATCAAGCGGTTGATTAGTCAATTGAGATCGCATAAATATATTTACGTCAACGGAGAAATAATAATGTCGTTTTATGATTTATTTGAAACGTGGCAATTTGACAGAAATTTAAGCACTTCAAATTTATTAAATCACATTATCTACGCGCACTTTTATCCAAATAATTTTGAAGTCATGAATGTCAAAAGAGCTTTTCAAATGTTAAGTGCAAGATTTGCTGCATCAATATCAACAGCAGGCCACAGTAATGTATTGAAAAGTACTTCATGGGAAGCATCTGCGGATTTTGTATACAAAATGAATAAAATAATAGATGCTATGAACGTGTATTATTTAAATGATTGGAAAGGAGAAAAGGGGCCGTTATCAAATGCTAATGCAATGGCTGAAGAGTTATTAACATCTTTTATAGAATGGTGTTCAAAGTGGAGTATTTCTTCTAACAAGATGTCGAGACCTCCGTGTTTTGATGGAATGATTATGACTGTGCGAGCAATTTTATCTATGTATCGTTCCATCCAACAACATTATCCAGACTTCAAGCTCGCTACAGCACTATGTAACCAGGATTCCGTAGAGCATACATTCGGAAAAGTTAGAGGATGCGGAGGATTCAACCGTAATCCCACCGCGAGAATGGTACGGTTAACATTGCGCCATATATTATCAAGTAGATGTATTTACGAAAGTGGTAAAGGCAACGTAACTTGTCCAGAAACGCTTTCATTAACGGAGAGTACATCGGAAGTTCATGAAATGGAAGCTATAAATACTGTTCAATTGCAAGAAGAATTAACTTTTCCAATTGAAATGGATAATGACGATAATGATGATCTTATTGCGACAGCTTTTGAAGAAATAACGAAATATTCAGAAGAGAACTATTCCGACAACTTTATAATAAATATAATCGACAACAGTAATTCACCAGGGACATATGAAGGAAATGCAATTGCATATTTTGCAGGATATATTGCTCAAAATAATTACAAAAATACTAAGTGCGACAGCTGCCGTGAAACAAATATAAAAACACTGATGGAGGGATCAAATGATAATGAGATTTACATTCAATTACGTGAATATGAACACGAAGACGAAGATGGACCAGAAGTTGAATGGCTATCAAGGCCAACGGATGTATTTATAAATATTGTTGCTCTTCAACTTCAAGCATTCAACTCTTGTTATAAGAAATATTGGCATTTAAAAGATGTGAAAAGAAATCTTCTTGAGATTTGTATAAAACACGTTCAGCATCATGTAGCTGCAGATTGGTTTGACCCAAACAACGAGTGCTATCTGCATAGAATCCAAATGTTGGACTTTATGATAAGAGTCAAGATATATGCAATTGCAAAAAAAATAACAATGGAAGGAGAGAAGGAATAAACACAGTTGGAGGATCAAAAGAAATAAGAACAAAGTGTCAAAAACTGAGGAACATAAAGCACATGTAAAAAGATAAAGATAAAAAACAGCAACGGATATCTCAATAAATCTAAAGCTGGGATAAAAAAGCATTTTAAATACACAATACAGACTGCGCTTTGCTACAACTTTGCGCGCCTGGCAGAATGCCTGTTCAATGCCTTTTTTCCGTATGTATATATATATTTTATTACATTTATAAATACATAAATATATATTTATTTAATTATTACGTACAAATTTATTTAGTTGCTTTTAAGAAAAAATATGTAATTTGCAACATGCAGGTGCATACTTTATTTATTTGATATATTTCAGGGTCACATTTTTTTACATGCAGATGATAAGGTATAATGGATTAAGAATATATTGTCATAATGCAACTCAGAGTACATTACACAAATATGAAGAACAAGTATAAATCTCTTTGAAAATGTATGCATAGAAATTAATATAAATTCTTCTATTTAAATCTTATTTGAGTCTGAATACAATAATTCTTCAAAAAACACGTGAGTATTTAAATCTCAAGTTCTTTCTTTTTAGGCATTATAATTAGTAATATGCATATGGTATATAATAATTACTCATTATTATAGATATCGATGTTTTGAGACTGGCTGATGACAATAGATATCATAATTTATTTCTGGTTTGCACGTAGATTAAATCGGAATTCATTATTTTATTATATTTGTGGCATAACACTAAGAAGGATTTTATCCCTTATAATTTTAATATATATATATATATATATATATATATATATATATATATATATATATATATATATAAGGAAAATTAAACCACAGGTAACTAATTTATAGTTGATTTTTCAAATTTTTTATATTTTTAATGTTTTTTATATGTTTATTCAAATTATGTAATGTTAATTATCATATTTTACAATTTACATTCTACGTTCCAACAATTTTTATATACTTTTTATATAATGTATAAACGCAAATATTGTACTTTCAATTAATAATAAAATGTATTGCTACGTTTTTATTTGTTATTTATTTAAAAGAAACTTGTCTATAACACCGCAATATGTATATACCTATCATATACCTACCTATATAAAATAAAAATTTATTAATAGCAAAATAGAGATATATAAATTTTTTTAAGTTTACAAGATGTATGGTAAGAAAATAACATTTATCAGAACATAAAATCAATAAACACAAAGAAAAGTTTCAAAAAGTTTGGAGAAAATAAAAATATATAGACGACCTTCCCAGGAAAAAATAGATTAAATGTAAATAGATGTAATTATATCTAATTAAATCTCGTTAATCTAAAAAATGAAAAACTTAAGATCTACTTAGATGTAAGCATATCCCCAAGTAGCAAAGAAATGTTTAATAAATGTTTAAAGCTCATTTTTAAAGATATTTTAAAAATGTTTATTAATATTTTATCAATAAAATATTAAAAAATTAAATATTTAATAAACGTTGAATCAAGACTTATTTTACATAAACGTTAAAATAGAGTTTTTTTAAATAAAAATATATAAAAACAGATTTCACTCATAATTAGAAACGTTTTAAAAATATATATCTTAAAAAATAAGTTTCAAACATTTATTAAACATTTCTTTGCTATTTGGGTCCAGATAGATCTATCGATGCAGATCTATTTCAAAAATAGACCTGCACCAGTAGATCTAAATAGATCATCATACGTATACTTAAATCTTAGTTGATCTTTGAAGATGTACAGATTTAGATAGATCTACCAGTGTAAATCTACATAGATTTATATCGATTTACTTACAATTAGATCTAAATTGTTACATAAGTAGATCTAAAAATATATAAGATATATATGCTTAAATCTAAAAGTAGATCTTAAGTTTTCCATTTTTTACATCTAACGAGATTTAATTATTAGATAGAATATTATATCTATTTACATTTTTTTCCGGGTTTACTAAATAATAGTACTTAAATTTAAAAAATAATGTTGTTAACATTTGACGCTATTTAGAGTATATAAATGTATAAAAAATATATACGAAAATAAAATATATTCCTAGCATTAATCCAATTATTTTAATAGTTTCTTTTTTTATCGGACGCAAAAAACAAATTTTTAAATGCAAGCGATATTGCATTGTATAATTTTATTAAAAATTATTGAAAGAAAAACTATAAGTATTAGTATTATCATATTTAAAATAGTTATGTTAAAAAGTCAATTATTACATATAGATAGCCAAGAAGCAAAACTCTGACAAAAATAAATATTGGAATGTAAATCAAATGTAAGGAAAAAGTGACAGAAGCGTAAACGAAGCTTCTAGAAGACAAAAATTAAAACAACGAAACGTAAAAAAAACGCTTCTTTTACGTTTCGTTATTTCAATTTTTGTCTCCTAGAAGCTTGGTTTACGTTTCTGTCACTCTCTCCTTACATTTGATTTAAGCTCCTTTGACTTAACTAAAACAGTTTATGACAGATAAATTAATTATTTCAACAGTAATATAAAAGTTAATTATTATATTTTATATATATATAAATATTTATATATATATAATTTATATATACATATATGATATATATATTTCTGTTTATATATATATATATATATATATATATATATATATATATATAATTTATATATATATAAAATATAATAATTAACTTTTATATTACTGTTGAAATAATTAATTTATCTGTCATAAACTGTTCTAGTTCGCCGGCCGCTTGCCACCGCTGCAATATCGCGTCACTGATCTGTCTATTAATCTCATGTTTATTCTCATCATTTCATCTCTCACACTGTCACACTCGTCTCGCGGTCATTTAGTCCGGATTTGCACCTAGGGGCAAAGTCTATCGACAAAATTGGATATATTTAGTCTGGACTCAAAGCAGGGGCATAGTCTGTCGACAAAATCGGATATATTTAGTCTGGACTCAAACCAGGGGCATAGTCTGTCGACAAAATCGGATATATTTAGTCTGGACTCAAACCAGGGGCATAGTCTGTCGACAAAATCGGATATATTTAGTCTGGACTCAAACCAGGGGCATAGTCTGTCGGTAAGGGGCATAGTGTGTCGATAATCTGAGCACGGAAATGGCAGTCTCGCCTTAACCTAGGCCATTGGCTATCTGTCTATTCATCTGTGGTATGATTATGTTTGTCCTTGTCATGTAAGATTGCAGTTCCGTCTAGCGCGACATCACGCAACTAATCTACTGCTCTGTTTTACTCTTGAGCCTCGATCTCGCACACACACATACGCACGAAAATTTTATTTTCCAAAATCTTTTTTATAAAGCTTCTAAACTCACTTCTCTAACAATAAGTTCACTTATACTCTTTGATGAAATGCCGAGTGCGGAGTTTACTGATTAGGCACGTGTAGATTACAAATTTGTTATATTAAGTAAATGTTGACGCAGAAGCCGATAACAAAACTGTAATTTTCTCATTTTTTTTCACTTTTCATATGAAATCGTGAACTCCGCACTCCGTTTCTCCCCTCTATCTTCTTCTTTTCTTTTCTCTCTCTCTCTCTCTCTCTCTCTCTCTCTTTTTCTTTTTCCTTCTTCTTGTATTCTCGTTTGACGACCTGGGGAAGATAATAATACTATTTAAAAAACCTGCAAATTTCGAGAGCTCACTTTGATTATATAAAGAAAAAAATAATTTTTTGTACATCACACACTACATACAAAAAATATTGAGAAAGATTCGAAATAGATCAAAATTTTATGTATATTAAATTTCAAATGTCAGTTGTAATGATCCGCTTTCGCGAGGCGGTGACGGATAACTCGGTCGGGATCCGGGGCTCGTGAAAGGAGGTATCGAGAGACGAACGAAAGTATTATTAGGTAGAATATAATTTATTGCGGATAAACGTGTGTTTGTACAGCGTGAGTGTATGTGTATAAACGATATATGTGTGTGTGGGCGTGTGTAGTTGTGTGCGTGTGAGACGATAGGCGAGTGAATGCATGCGCGAATGTACAATATAATATATGTGTATAATAAAATAGCAGAGTATCGAAAGTATACATGTAATGCGAATGGCGGTATGTGTGTGACAATAATGCAAGCGTGTGCGTGTGAGATGCGGAACGGATAGCAGTGCGGTCGTGTCGAGTGCGGTGCATCCAATGCAATGCACGTATGCGTGGCGCGTAGCGCGATTTCGGCGGTTCGATATAATATCGATTACGGATCGCGGGTCGCGATTTCGGCAGATGCCGCTAGTTATCGGGCGGTAATTTCGGTCGGGCCGGTGGGCAGTCCTTTGACGCGCCTGTATTGATTCTCGTACGTCGATCGGTGTTGCGGCAGGATATAGATCCTCCTGCTGCGCGGGACTTAGCGCGCCGAATTAATGGCGAGTCCGGTCGCGTAAATGGATGTCACGGAATTACTGGCGGCGCGCGTATAGCGCGTTATATTTTACTCGGGATGGTCTTTCCTCGCGGAATTCAGGAGTGAAACGGTTGACGGGAACACCCGTCAATGGCAGGGAACTCCCTACCACTAGACGATCGCCGTTGCACGTAGGTGGTCAGACTTATTTGAGGTGCCGCAAACTCTCGGAGGAGGCTGGATACTCCCAACCCCATTTTTCTCTCTCGTTGAGCGTTGTCTAGGATCGTTTCGGATTTCCAGGCGTCTTACAGACTCTGACACGTCTGCCTAGCTGGCCTCCCCATATTGCACAAATTCAATAAAAAAATTATATAATTATGCGCTAATTATGCGCTCACCAAATCCATAAAAAGAATTTTTGCGTTCTTTTAGTTTAGCAAAAACAAATGTTTTTTTGTGGGGGGCTGAATGGACAGTCAGCGAGCCCCCTCCCACCCATTAATAACAATTAATTTCAAAGAACAAATACGCAGGATTTATGCGCTAATTATGCGCTATTATCTCCTGATAATTTTGATTTTTGCGCTGCAATCCTTAAGGGACTTCCCTCTTGATGCGAAGGGCGAGATCCTTATGTAACTCATTCAAAATCGCGAAAATGGCTAAACTAACTATACATGACAAGTCTTCGATTTATGCGCTGTCATATCGAGATGATTTTGATTTTTGCGCTACAACCCTTAAGGGACTTTTCTCTTGATGCGAAGGGCGAGATCCTTATATAACTTATTCAAAATCGCGAAAATGGCTAAATTAACTATACACGACAAGCCTTCGGTTTATGTGCTATTATATCGAGATGATTTTGATTTTTGCGCTGCAACCCTTAAGGGACTTCCCTCTTGATGCGAAGGGCGAGATCCTTATATAACTCATCCAAAATCGCGAAAATGGCTAAACTAACTATACACGACAAGTCTTCGATTTATGCGCTATCATATCGAGATAATTTTGATTTTTGCGCTACAACCCTTAAGGGATTTTCTTCTTGATGCAAATGGCGAGATCCTTATATAACTCATTCAAAATCGCGAAAATAGCTAAACTAACTATAGACGACAAGTCTTCGATTTATGCGCTATTCTGTCAAATATGATATCTTTGGTTTAGACTTGGGTTAGACTTATGCGCGCACGCATACATAAAACAAAATAAAATATTTAGATATGTTTTTTGTTTTTATTATATACTGTATATTACAATCTGTATATTTGTTTTGTAGGTCCCTGGTAATCTTTGTGGCTTATTCCTGCAATCATCATACACTGAGAGAGAAAAATAGTTGCAGTTATCACAATTTCACTATAATTTTTGGTTATTTTTGGGGACAACTACATTTTTATAAAAGAATTATATGTGTAAAGGTTCCAGTAATGTTAAAACGAAATGGGGAAAAGGCTAAGGAACCAGCACAGAAAATCAAATGCGAATTTAGTTTATTAAGATACAAAATCTAGCGAACGTTTCGATCCATTTTTGGATCCTCTTCAGCGCAAAAAAAATATATAAAAAGATATACATCCGTTACAATTGTTTACAAATCAATTAACGCAATTAACGCTATAAAGTTGTGCGGTACAAATGCGGAGCATGTCGAAGTCACGTTTAAAATTAAACTATACATGTCATCTGTAGGCTGTGTTCTTCAATGTTCGTAGTAAAGAAGTAAATACGGCAGCATAAAGCCTCCGTAAAGACAACCATTTCTTTAACGTATGCCATGGCAGAGAACATGCATATCTGAATAATTACAAAATTATTAGAGACCGAGCCTACAAAGAACAATTAAAGAACTCACAAAGAGATGGATTCTTATTCCTCATTGTCACCAGATATCGCTTATTACATGTCACAAATTAAAACGTAAATCATATGCTCAATATATACGAGTGCGAACGGTAATGATAGATTTAAAGAGCAAAACGAAAACACATGAATATAATGTCTATGATGTGTCTAGAGTATTGTATATAAATATCGGAACCGAAGGTCATAATTTCGGGAGCATGTCTATCGTATTGACATACGCCTCATGCAGGCAATCCGTATCAATTTGTAGATTTAAACTATTATTTTATCTTTTTATAAAAACCATTTCAGATATCAAACGTTTATTATAATACGGTTCACTATCCAATATTTTAACATCGTTAAAAACATCGTTCCACTTAAAATCATGATCAAATTGTAATCTGTGATCAGTAATAACAGAATGAACAGAAGTATTGTATTACGTCGAATGTGATTACGATGTTCGTTGATTCTCGTTTTTAATTGTCTGCTCGTTTGACCGACATACAATGCATCACAATTATCACATTCGATTTTATAAACTACATTATTACATAATGGTTTGGGAACATGAGCTTTGTGTACTTTGATGAAACGATGTAGTTTGTTTAGGCTAACGTACGAAAGTCTGACGTCCAAATCCCTAGTTATACTCCTGAATCGCTCAGAGATTGATGGGACATATGGAATTGTAAAAAAATTTTTTCCTCCCTCATTAGTGTCATCCTTATTATCAGAGAAATTATGACTATGTTTATTGTAATTACTAAATAAATACTTGAGTTTATCTCGAAGGGTCATAAATATAAAATCTAATGGGTAGTTATTGTCCAATAAAATGTTAATGATAAAATTTAAATTTCTTTGATGACAACTAGGATGGGAGAGCAAAACAGCCCTGTCGACCTATAATAGTACCTCTTTTTTGGCACAAAGGATGCTATGAAAGAAAGTTAAGGTACCTGCCAGAAAATATAGGTTTGTGAAACCAATCAAAATTCAACCGGTTATTTTTGGGAATTATAGTGACGTCCAAGAAATCAAATTTATCATTTTCACTTGTCTCCATCATGAATTGTAATCTCGAGTGGAAAGAATTAAATACATTTTTATAGTTATTTTAACAATGCAAATTATAGCTGACTCAATACTACATTATTGTTGTCATAGCTTTAGCATGAATTCATATAACCATATACATGGTTTTATATACTATAACCTGCGATTTATATATAGTAAATCGTACTATAAATATAATGATAATGACCATAATTAAAAGATCAAAAAACTATATGCCATAATATAATAAGCGTACTTATATTAATAGTAATATTACACTTCTTATATATAATTAGGTCTACAATGTATATGGTTCTAACAGTTTCAGTTTATAATGTTTACTCAACTATAGAAAAAGTTTCTATTAACATGTTTTCTTGAGAAAGATTTGATCATTTTAATATGGTTAAAACAATTTCATAATAACTGTTTGGGATTACTATGTTGAGTATAATAAAATAATCATTCATATAGTTATTTTATTATGGAAATAATGTGTGAGGAAGAATGTAAATATGAATAAGTTATTTTTTGATGAGTATTTATTTTATATTTACATACAAAATGTATCTTTTTTTATATATTTATTTCTAAAAAAAAATATATTCTATTTATATATATCTATTATATATTAATATTATATATTATATTTTTTCATTAGAGCATATTAAAAAGAAATTAAATAATATTGTAGTTTGTGAAACATAAATTGTGAAACATAAAAGATATTATAAAAGATAAAGATAGTCTTATAAAAGATATTCTGTTTATGGAACATTATAAAACAGAAAAAAAATTATAGAACTTAATGTACTTAAACTTAATATTAACTTAGTATCTTTTTTCATATACCCAGTCAGCCAGGTCTGTTCTAACAGATATTGCCAAGTGCTTGCTACAAATTATTGTCAGCAAAAAGGCTACAAATTTGGTACAAGAGTTGTTATTACCGATTAAGCTGGCAGATTGCCGGCAAGTATCAAGCAAAGCTTGCTAACATAACTACACAGCAAATTGGCGGCAGAAACCGAGCAAAGCTTGCTGACATGACTGACATCAGATTGTCGGCAAAAACTGAGCAGGATCTAGAGTGCGCAATCTGATGGCAAATTGGCAGCAAAAACCGAACAAAATCTGCAGCTTATTACAAAGTATTATAAAATAGTTCAGTCGCTTATCGCTATGCGGCGCGTTATTCATTATCTATACCCGTATTCAAATTCTTGTCATGAGTGTATATAAAGCCTACAAAATGCTAATCATATTATAATATATATATATATTTCTATCAGTTCAATTTTTGACACAATTCTTATACAGGAAATTCAGATATTGAATTGATTTTTGGCAAATCGGACAGATAATTGTTCGATTTTCACTTATTCAAACAATTTCTGTCCAAAAAGATCTTTAATTTTATAAATTAAGTTATTTGAATTTACCTATATGTTTTAAAATATTAATATATGATTTTATATAATGTCTAATTATCTAATGGTCATTTTATGACCAAAACTTATCATCATTTTGTTACTTAGGGTTAAGGCTTTAAATCTATTTAAATATATACTTTTATATGAATGGCCAAAACCTGCAGAATTTGTTCGGTTTTTGCTGACAATCTGCTATCAGATTGTCTTGCGCAGATCTTGGTCGATTTTTGCCATCAATTTGACGTCAAATCATGTCAAGCTTTGCTCGGTTTTTGCCGTCAATTTGCTGTCAGGTTATGTCAACAAGCTTTGTCACCAAAACACAAGCTTAATGCGGACACAGATGGCACTGGATTTGTTACCAAGTTTTGAGCGAATTTGATGCCAATTTGGCAACAATTTGTTATCAAATTGCTTACTGGGTATTTAGTCTTTAAAAAAATGTATTCTATTTATATATATCTATATATTACAGTTTTTCATTACAGCATATTAAAAAGAACTTAAATAATATTGTAGTTTGTGAAACATAAAAGATATTATAAAAGATAGTCTTATAAAAGATATTCTGTTTATGGAACATTATAAAACAGAAAAAAAATTACAGAACTTAATGTACTTAAACTTAATATTAACTTAGTATCTTTTTTCATATATTTATTCTTAAAAAAAATGTATTCTATTTATATATATCTATATGTTATAGTTTTTCATTACAGCATATTAAAAAGAACTTAAATAATATTGTAGTTTGTGAAGCATAAAAGATATTATAAAAGATAGTCTTATAAAAGATATTCTGTTTATGGAACATTATAAAACAGAAAAAAAAATTACAGAACTTAATGTACTTAAACTTAATGTTTTACTTAAAAATAAGTTATAAAATAAAAAATAAAATACATACACATTAGAAAATAATCTCTTTTTTAAAATCTTCATATAAATCACTTAAGTTGTATATATATCCACTAGAAAATAATATAATATTTTTCAATAACTAATGTTACAGAATACGTTTCAATAACTAATATAATAGTTATCATCTGCTTTTTGAATTAATGTATATACTTTGAAATACTGTACACAGTCGAAATTTATGGTATCATATTTTTCCGATATATTTACAGCATAAGCTTGATAATGATTATCGAAGTATGTTGTAAACAGATATTTTATAGTAGCATAGAAATGTGACGGTGACGATAAAGATACATTTGTATTAATTTTAAAAATATTTGCAATTTCTGCAAATAAAGGAAAGTTGTCGTTATTAATTCCTATTAAGATGATCGATCCTCTTTTAAGCATTTCTGAAACAAACACTTTTCACTTGGGTATAATTTGTAATACAATTTAACAAAACTTTTATTTGACAAACTAATGAATTCCTTTTTTTATGTCACATACGATAAATTACCCGATTGCAATTTTATTAATAAATTGCTTAACATTATTTGTTGTTTAATTGCAATACTGTAACACGTTTATTCTACTACCCAGCAAACACACTTTTGTAACTATGTTATAACGGTTACATAATTCAGTATAACGGAATATAACAAGTAATATTACAAGATTGTAACATGTAACACTCTCATTCCTTGTAATTTCCCACTCAAGGAAGCAAAAATGTTATATAGCCGTTATACATTTAATTGTAACAATTATATAATATTATATTATTGTTACATTAAGAACATAACTATTATAAAATGAAAATATAACGTCATTGTTACTGATTTGATATTTATATATTTGTTATATAAATGTTACATCATAATTTTTAAATGTTTTTGAATATACATGTAATATTTATATAACAACTATATAAATATATTAAATCAGTAGCAATATTATGTTATACATTAATTTTATTACAGTTATATGTTCTTAATGCATCAATTTATATAATTGTTTCAATTATATATATATATATATCACATCTCTTAAGAAGAAAAACCCGTAGTAACTCAACAATTTTTTAAATTTCTTTTATTGTAGAATCTAAATGTAATCATAGTGCACGATGTAAATACACACACACATATATATATATATATATATATATATATATATGTTTACATCGTGCACTATATGTTATTTACATTCAGATTCTACAACAAAAGAAATTTAAAAAATTATTGTGTTACTACGGTTTTTTCTTCTTGAGAGATATGTGATATACATATGTATAATACAATATATATGAAACATATGCGTATAATAATCTTTAGCTATAATCACTTTTCAAGCTTATCATCCTCCCCCTCAGTTGTTGGACGAGGACTTGGCGCTCCTCTGCCCACGCTGGACATATCTCCAGCGTGTGCTGCGCCGTGTCCTCGTCCCCGTCACAGTGGTGACAGCGTGCGTCCGCTTCGCGCCCGATGCGGCACAGGCACGAGCCAAAACACCCATGGCCCGTGAGTACCTGCGCCACACGGTATGACACCTCGCCACCCGCCCTTTCCACCCATTTTATTAAACGGGGGCGGATGGCCTCGACGACGCGCCTCCCCGAGTTGCCTCGAGGATTGGAGAGGTCTTCTAGCAACCTCTCCAGCATACGTCGTCGAGCCTGAAGCCTCACGGCGGCCTTGACCCGCGGGATCAATGCGACGCCTAGCCCATCGAGCTCCTTCGTACGCCGATAAACCTTGACGTACATCTCTGCGTAGAGCTCGATGGGCGGCAATCCCGCGAGTATTGCGGCCGCCGTATGCGACACCGTCCGATAACCGCGGATGACCCTGATGGCGATCCGCCGAAATATTCGGCGCAGCAACATCTTGCCGCGCCTACTCGCCATCAGGGCATCCGCCCAAACAAGGTGACCCGTATAGGGCCACCGCTCGGACGGTTGTCGCATAGAAACGGTGCACTCTGCCATCCGGCCCACCCAGATTGGGCAGGAGGCGGCTCAGAGAATGAGCCACCGCCTCCGCCCTGGGGGCCAGACGCTCAAAATGCCCGTTGAAGCTCCAGGTAGCGTCCAGGCAGAGACCAAGGTACTTCAACCGGGTCCCCACCCGGACGGAGGTGCCATCCACCACGACACGGGCCGCCTCCGGGGGAGCACCGCGCTTCCCCCGGTGCATGAAGAGCGCCTCAGATTTACGAGGCGCCACCTCAAGGCCCATGCCGTGGATCGCGCGAACAACGCACGCCACCGCCACGTTGGCTTTCCCCCAGCTATTCCCCCCGGCCAGCACGATCGTGTCGTCGGCATAGCCGACGATGCTGCAGCCGGGGGGGAGGGCGATGTTGAGGACTCTATTGTACGCGAGGTTCCACAGAGTGAGGCCCAAAACTGATCCCTGTGGAACCCCGCAGTACATCCCCCTTCCGCATGGGAGTACACCGCTATCGGTGTACTCCAGCCGCCTGTCCCGGAAGTATGACTCCAGGATCCCCACCAGGTAGGGGGAGAGGCCAAAGTTGACAGCGGCCTCCCTCACCCTATTCCAGGGCAGGGTGTTAAAGGCGTTGCGGATGTCTAAAGACACCGCAACGACCACTCTGCCCTCCTCCATGATGGACTCCGCGAGGGATCGTACGCGAAAGATCGCGTTGATCGTCGATCTTCCCCCGCGGAATCCATACTGATCCTGGTGGAAATCCATTCCATTCCGGGACAGGTGCCGGACGAGGCGGTCCACCAGCAAGCGTTCTAGTCACTTGCCCACCTCGTCCAGCAAGCATATCGGCCGATATGCGGAAGGGGAGTCCCCAGACCTGCCCCCCTTTGGGATGAGGACCAATTTGGCCTTCACCTAAGCTGGGGGGAAATACCCCTGCCTGAGACAGCTCGTAAAGAGCTGCCTCAGGCGCTCGGACAGGTGGTCCAAGGCGAGAACCCAGACCCGGCCGGGGATGCCGTCGGGGCCGGGGGCCTTGTTGCCCCGCAGCCTAAACCGACGAATTACCGCGGCCATCTCGTCCCCCGTTACCTCCAAGTCCTCGGTCCAGGGAGGGGCGGCAGTTTCGCCGCCCTCCGAAAACGGGGGGCCCTCTGTGGGAAAGAGGGCCCCCAGAACCTCGTCGAGGACTTGGGGCTCGAGGGACTCCGTCACGGGGGGCGCCCATGCTCTCAACCTGTTGAGAACAAGTTTATAAGGGTGCCCCCATAGGTCCGAGTTCAGGGAGTGGAGCATCTCGTCCCACCCCCCGCCTTGGCCCGTCTAATCGCCGCGCTGAGGGCGTTCCGTGCGACTCGGAACCCCTCATACGCGGAAGCCGTCCTCTCGGCGTCATTTCGACGCCGAGCCCGGGTGAAGCGGCGTCTGGCGGCCACAGAGGAGCGCCGAAGCTCGGCAATCTCCTCGCACCACCAGTACGCTGCCCTCCGTGGGCGGGGGTTGGTCCGGGGCATCGCGAAATCACAAGCGTCGCGTAACGCGCTCCGGAACCAATCTACCTCCTCTTGTATCCCCCGCCCTTCACCCCCTGGGCGCGGCCAACCGGCCGCGAGGACGGCCGCGATTAGCCTGTCCGAGTTTAACTTCCGCAGGGCCCATCTCCGTGGCCGGGCACCTTCCCGGCCCTGGGAGTGGCTGAGCACTCCGTGGCGGGTGGCGGTAAGGACCATCTCTATATAAAGATGGTCCGACAGTGTTTCACACTCCGTCGCCACCCGCCAGCTACTAACGAATCGCGCGGCAGCAGGGATGGCCCAGGATAAATCCGGGACCGACTCCCCCTGTCACCGCACAAAGGTGCTCCTCGACCCTGTGTTCAAAAGACACAGGCCGAGTGCCGGCGCCCAGTCCTGCAGGACCCCGCCCCTGGCGTCCGTGAACCGGGAACCCCAACGCGTTGATTTCGCATTGAAGTCCCCGGCCACGATGATCAGACGGGGCAGTTGGCGGCGATAAACGGCCGCCACCCCGTTCAGGAACGCCTCGTAGTGGGCGAGGTCTACATTCGGGGAGATGTAACATCTCACAACGGAGATGGGCGCCCAACGCACCGCCATTACTCCCCGTCCCGCCTCAATGGGCGTACAGTGGGGGAGTAGGGGGTCGTTGCGCCACGTGATCGCGACGGAGCCCGCCCCATCGTTAATCCAACATGGATTGGCCTCCGGGACTCGATAGGGCTCCGCCGCAATCCCTAAACCGCAACCACGCTCCGCCAGGGTGTGCAGGAAGAGGTCCTGCGCCCGGCGGGCGTGGTTGAGGTTCGCCTGTATCAGGCGGAGGGCCGCTATGTTCAGCGGCCCTCAGGTTCGGCCATCATCTCCTCCGCCATGGTGGCGGGGGGAGTGATGGCCTCCGGCCTGGCCCTCGAGGGCCTTTTTTCTTTGGGGGCCTCCTCGGAGGTCCACTTCGTCCGCGCCCCTCTTGCGGGTTTCGGACGGCCGGCCGTCCGTGATCTCGGCCAGTTTAACCGGCCGAGATCCTTCCGCCGGTGCGGGGGGCCTCGTGCGCCCCGCAGCAGCGGGTTTCTTCCTCTTGGGGGGGGGGGTGCAACGCGGTCCCCCCACCCTGTGGTCCGCAGGGCGGCCCAATTCCGTGCACAGGGGACACTTCACCTTACTGGCGCAGTCTCGCGCTAGGTGTCCCCTCTCGCCGCAGCGATAGCAGCAGCCGCTACGATCTATTTTGCTGCTGCAATGCTGCTGGACATGACCCCGCTCCAGGCATTTAAAACACTGGAGGGGCTTCTTGTCCAGCAGCTCCGCTGCGACCCTGGACTATCCAATCTAAATGGTCCTCACCATGGCCACAGAATTGGCCGCCCTCAGCGGGCATTGGGCCCAGACCGTGTCCATGCCCTGGGTCGGGAACCTAACGTCCCCGACCCGCACTTCCTCCGGGAGGCAGCCACCCACACGGGCGCAGTGTGACCAGAAACAGGTCCCGCGGCTCACGGCTCAGCAATGGAGGGGATAACGCACACAAGCGCGAACCGCGTACATGTGCGCTCTGCGCTTTGGTTAGTTTCGAAGAGTAGCGAAAAACAGACATATGTTTCCGTATTCTTTTCACTTTCTACCGAGCTGGCAACGAAGGCAATGTTGATCGCTTGGCTTATTACATATGACAGCGTTAAATGCTTTTCCGACTCGTGAACTTTTTATTATGTATATATATGTATATATATATACATAGTTATATAAAACATTTTTTCGTTATGCTATATTAAGTTTTATTATTTATTATGATATGGTAAAAGTGATATATTTACGTGTAAGGACATATGCGATTTCTTATTTCTTTACTTTAATAATTACTTTATTAATTATTAACATAAATATATATTTGTGTAAAATTATAAATGTTACAATAATATAAGAACAAAGAGTGAATGGACTTCCACACCACCCATGAGGTTCTACTAATGGCGCGTTAGATTTTTTTATTATGTGGATCTTCGCCTGGAGCCCTATTGTACCACATTTTATTGATGTCTCTTGTAGACATAATATTTTTTTACATATTTACTTTATTATGTCTTTTGCAAACATAATGTCTATTACAGACATGAACATTTTTAGACGCGCCTTTTACAAATATGGTGTCTTTCGGAGACAGAATATCTATTACCGACATGATATTTTTACAAGAAAATAAGTAAAGCAACTATTTTTATTATATTATATTATATGAATAATAATGGCCATAAAATATAAGTCATTATCTTCTGAACATTATTATTGCATATCGGTAGATGTTGAGGGACCAGCAATATCACAAACATCTGCAGCATATAATGTAAGACTGCTTTGTTGTTTTTTAGGAGGAGTGTTATATAATTTGTCCGACGACATGAGAGATAAATGCTTCTCATCAATCTCCATGTTTAAAATGGTTTCTTTTCCTGCTTTCAATGCTGATTTCAAAACACAAATAGCATTTATAGAGGAAGACGAAAGTTTATTTCGTTTTTTTGTTTTTAAATCTGTTAAAACAGAAAACATTCTTTCTGGATCGGCATTCGAATTTGGAAGTGATCTAACAGCATTTAAAAGACGTTTGAGATTGGGATATTTATCAATATTAGTGGAATACTGACTTTGTAAAATTTGTTTCCACATATCATCAAAGCTTAATTTTAATAGCTTTTCCTTTTCTGTTATTGTAAAATCTAGATGTCAAGTAAGCCATTCTTTCTTCAGACCGTTTTCGTCAAACCCGCCAAGAGTTTCAGCGATAAAAGTAACATCATTGAATGATGTTTCTCTATCAATATCTAGTAATACTAGGTTATGTTCGAAAACTTTTAATTTTGATAAAAAGTTATCATTAATTTGTAATCTTTTATAAATTTCCTCGGCGGCAGTTACATAAAATTACAAACAATTCTTTCGAACATTTCCAACTATATCTTCATGTTCTTCCTTCATTAATTCGTCGAGGTAGTCTTCACATTCAGATCTTAAAGAAACTTCTTCTAACAATTTTTGATTCTCCTTTTCATCAAATTTAAATATTATTACATAAATTATTCAAATGCTCTGACTTTAAAAAATGTTTGCAAACTGTGGTTAAAAGTTCTACTGACTTTGACTGCAATAAATGTATTCTAGTTTCCACAGCTTGGAAAAATGCATTAAATAAATTTAAAAAATTTAAAATATGCTGTAAAAATAAGAAATAGGCTTTTATATCCAGATTTTGCATCATAGATAATAAATATGTTCCAGACTTTGTTCTTTCGCTTATGGTAATTTCATTCAGAAATAACTTGATAGTATCTTAAGACTCAAGAAATCTTTCAACACATGAATGATGAGAAAGCCACCGTGTATCAGACAATTTTAAAATTTTTAGGTTTGTTTGCTGAAAACATTCACAGAACTCTTGATAAATTGCCGAATGTTTTGGACTACCGTTAATAAAATTCACGATTTTTTTTAAAAATTCCTCGCAATAATCCGGTATTTTACCGCATGCGGCATGCGCAACTAATGCAGTGGAATGACAAGGACATGGAAGTGTAATTAAATTTTTACACATCACTTTCAGCTTTTTTTTAAATGAAAGATGTTTTCCCGTCATTACGGATGCATTGTCACATGATAAAGCAACAATATTTAAAAATGGAATATTCAATTTCCACATTTCAGCTTTAAAAGCATTAAACAATTTTTCTGCGCTGCAGTCTCTCGCATCAATATTAATTAATTTTACTAATTGCGAGCGAATGTTTAATGTTTTCGAATCAACATACCGAACAAGAAACGTCATCCATTTTTCATTTGAAATATCAGATGTTTCATCAATAAAAATTGAAAATTTAGTGTTTTGAATGCTGTTAACTATACGATCCGTCTCAATCGGACATAACACATTTGAAATTATACTTGTACATTTTGTTTGGCCCATACTCATATTTTTCAAAACATTAAAATCTTTTCCTATTTCTTGGAAAAGAGTAAGTATATCTTTTGCCGTTCGACAAAAGTGATTCGTTCACATTCATATCTTCACTGGATTTGTTTGTTTCATTTTCTTTACATTTTATAATATGTTGCTTGGATTCTGCGTGACGATAGATTTGAGACAAACCACCAATAACAGATATATTAAAAAACGCGCAGAAAAATGAATTAACGTCATCTGATACTTCGCGTAGCCATGGCTTAAACAAATCGATCTCTAACCATTGTTGTTTAAAACGTTTTCGTATTATTGTATTTGAACTTATATTGTTATTATTTAATAATAATGCATTTTCTTTATGACACGCAGAATCCGCATGTCTTATAACGTGCGATAATCCGCACGAAAAATTTTTATTACATATAATACAATGCAAAAGGCTATCGTCAAATGATACTTTGCGTATCCAAAATTTAAATCGATCATCACTAAGCCAAGCTTCTGAAAAGCTTCGCTTAGGTTTCTTTTTTAATGTATCACACATTTCTATATAGAATTGTCAACAACAAAGACTCTAAGAATGAAATATATATATATATATATATATATAATGAATAAATATAATGAATAAATACAATGAATAAATATAATGAATAAATATAATGAATAAATACAATGAAGAATGTAATATAAATATATAAATATAACAAATAAAAATATAAATAAATTTGAGACTTACAATTGAATAGTTCCATAAATTTTATCATCCGCGTATCTTGTCCGTAAAAGATATCACATAAGGTATAAGATAAAGTAGATATGTAAAATATATTATGTCTATAAAGGACATGAATAAACTTTCTGAACATTAAGATTTCATATAAGAGCACTGTTTAGAGAAAATTATTAAAACGAAAGGTAGCAGCGTAAAGAATTCCAGATAAGTTTGAATTGATATAATCTATTGAAATGAAATTTGAATTGATATAATTTATTGATTCTGTGCCCGCGTACTACTTATCTAGTCGACGTTTCGGCGAGAAAAGAGACGAGAGTCTATTCTACATGTTTAAAAACAACGAAATTGTTCCGAGACAATAACAAGAAAAAAATACTTTGTCAGCTGATTTGGGCATATCGGGACGAGCGGATACGACAGGCTGTGCGTTTATTTGTAAACACAAGCAGAAATCTGCTCGAGAGAAACAATGAACATATTGGACAATATTTCAGGTAAATATCATTAAAAATAATATCGGTAGTCTAAAGGAAAAATTTATTTTAATTGATGAAAGATTTATTTTTTTAATTTTATTATCCATTTATTTTGTCCGTAAAAGATATCACATAAGATATAAGATAAAGTAGATATGTAAAATATATTATTTCTATATAAGACATGAATAAAATGTGGTACAATAGGGCTCCAGGCAAAGATCCACGTAATAAAAAAATCTAACGCGCCATTAGTGGAACCTCATGGGTGGTATGGAAGTCCATTCACTCTTTGTTCTTATATTATTGTAATATTTATAATCTTACACAAACACATATTTGTGTAAATAATTAATAAAGTAATTATTAAAGTAATATAAAGTAATTAAAAAATTGCATATGTCCTTATATGTAAATATATTACTTTTACTATATCACAATAAAACTTATAAACTATAGCCAATGCTATACTAATATAGCATAACAAAAAAATATTTTATATATATATATATATATACATATATGCATAATAGTACTCTGCGTTGATACCACTGCTT